>NC_091306.1:50259571-50382071 GCF_038502225.1 Cherax quadricarinatus
ATAAGTTTAAATGCACAAATTGAAATAAGGTAGATGGTGGATAAACGTTAAAAATTTGGAGAACAGTGAGAAAATTGGTATATTTGAAGGATAAATAGAAAGGAGTAAATTTGTTATTAATATAGATGGGTAGGATTTTTACTAATAATTTCAAAAAATATATAGTGAAAAGTTGATAAGTTATTATTCTATTATGACTCGGGTACTTTATCTCAGCCTATTGGAGGAAAGCGACATGTCTGTTTTTACCTACTTTCCAAAAAATATATAATAAAATTCATTATAAAGAAAGGTGATCTACTAAATTTTAAATGTGCCAGTAAAAGTTCTAAATAACCCCTATGTCTCTATAAGTAATGTTATAACCGTATAACTGAAAATATTTCAATTCAGCTATCAAAATTTAGAAGTATTTAAAAGGTATGTCCTTAAAATATATGTAATTAAAAAATATATTGAATTAAACTTATTTATTGGTATCCTTCATAAAGGAATACGAACAAGCTAGGAAAGTAAGACTGTCTCTTACTAGTCTAATATGAGTTTCTAGTTAAAAGTGAGAGTTAGCAGCATGACTGGAACACCTCTTTTGATAAACAATAAGGAATAATGTTCTTTGAACATGTAGCTGGGATATGAAGAGTTTCTGATAAACATTATTGTACAGATGGCAAGAAGTGGAGTAGAAATAACCATCAGGTTTTGTATGGATATTCTAGTTACAATACTGTCCACTGCACGGTGAACAACTATACCCACTACCATGAACTAGTTACATTAACACGAAATGGAGTCTTCAGATGTTAGAGATGAAAATGGTAACCAACAGATGAGGGAATACCTGGAGTTTACCTGGAGAGAGTTCCGGGGGTCAACGCCCCCGCGGCCCGGTCTGTATGTAAATGATATTGGCGAGAATAAAATATTATTTGTACAAGACATACCTCTATACTGACTTATATTGACGTAGGGAATTTCTGTATCATTTAAACAGATATACAAAGGAGCAGGGAACACGCTTTAGAGTTCTCATCCAATCAGAGGAGACCGAGTCTCCTCCATACAGTAGGTATTGCATAGTGATTTATCATGGGTAAGGCTTTGTATGGGAATAGATTCTAAGACAAATGCATTTGTTGGTTTGAAAAGGGAATACTATTGGTGATTGGTTAGCTTATTGTAGGGTGTTAAGTAAAAGGATACAAGTGCAACTAATGTGTTATTTTATAGTGGCAACGTTTTGCTCTCCAGGAGCTTTATCAAGCTGTTACAAACAATATATGGATACAGAGGGTATATATAGGCTTAGAGTGAGGTGTAATACTACTAGCAGTAGTAATATAAGTTGTAGAGGTAGTAGTACAGGTCCTCCATCACAAATCCGGCATCAGTGGGACCTGTAGTGTCCAGGATTACTGAGTTTGCCGGATTATAGAGTGATTAGGTTAGAATACACTTAAGAAAATTAACCAACCTGACTTACACAAAGCTCACTGAACATCGGCGAAAATCGAACATTTCCGCTACTTTGAGCTCAATTTTAAGGTACTTTTTGTCGTGAAACCAATCAAAATCATATCTATTTCTATAATATATCTTCCATTCTATCAAATGAGACAAAAAAGAGAATAAAAACCATAAAAACCATACGAAAATATACTGCAAAGAGACGACTAACGGCTGAGAAGTGAACTCCCTTATTTATCGTCTGTTTTTTTTTTTTTTTTTTTTTGGTGTATGTTAAGAAGTATCTTTCCATCATACATTGCCCAACTTTCAATAAGATAGCCCAGCAAAAAACAGAGAAAAAAAATTAATAAAACTCATATATGGCAATCCCAAGCCAGGTACTGGAAATAAGTCACTGACTTTTTTGGGTTATCTTAGGTTCTCTACACATATGCTGCTATGTATGATAATCTATATAACTTTATTTGTGTATACCTAAATAAACTTACTTATTTACTTCTATTCTGTCTACTGAGTACACGAAATCGCCCATTCACCTATTTCAACTGCCCAATAGAGTGGTCATAAATTGGCAAATTGGCCAATCTCACACAAATTTCAACAGATGCCAATTTCAAAATAGGGTCCAGAATAAACAATGCAGATATTCCTGACACTAAAATAACATTTTCTCTGTTCACTAGTCAAAGCTCCAGGCCCCTCTTATATTACTCTTGCTTACCATTTGGAATTTTTATTCACACAAAAAATAGATTTACTGATATGCAGACTACTGCAACATTGTAATAATTGTATAAATAATGTTAACCCATTCTTGATTGCGCATTGGAATTTGGACTGACAGGCGCACACGTATTAGACAGTGATGTCATTTGTTTACTCTTGTGGAAAATACTGTATATTCTCCAAAAATACAGTGCATTTTATATGTAAATTGATGGCCTATTCTGTAGGTAATAAAAATTAATTTGTAAATAAATAAAGAACCAGCGATGGGTGATCGTCGCTGGGGGGAGTCGCCAGTGTTTTGAATGTGGTACAGGCATGCTAATGAAATGTGCATAAATTTTCGTCGCTCTAGAAGTTATATTGGGCTTAAAACCTCTCAAATAGGAGCCGAAATTGTTGGATTTGCAGTCCTGCATAACATGAGCATTAAGCAGATGGACAGGACAGCTCCAGGAACCTCAGCTAAGTTGTCTAATTTATGTAGGAATTCTGGCCAGTGTTCTCTTCATAAATTTAGGCAGAGAGGGAGGTTTAGCATGACACACAGTAATCTCCAGACTAATTGGTGTGAGCCTTATGATTATAAATCCTCCTTCTGTTACATAAATGTGTATATGTAATCATTTATTAATTTTAATATACAGTCCACATGTTTATATTAATGTTTACAATAATTCCTGGTAATGTATATTATATTTGAAATTAATATAGGTCAAGAGTGACTTGTGGATATGACAGTAGTAGGTATCGAAGTGGGACATTTTTTGTGACCTAGGTGTCCCAAAATTCCTACTTGTTTATGTAACTTTGATAAATAATAATCTTTGTTACCATTTACTGGTATGTATCTAATGAAATTCATCCAGGTAAATTTAATTTTCCACAACTCTTGAACATCGCTAAAGAATGGAACATTTCTGCTACTTTGAGTGCAATTTCAAGGTATTTTTCGTTGTGAAAGCAATCAAAATCATATCTCTGTATTATATTTTCCGTCCTTTCAAATGAGACCAAAAAAAAAAAAAGAGAAAACAACTATAAAAACGATACTAAAATTTACCGCTAGGGGAGGCTAATGGCTCAGAAGTGAACTCCGTTATTTATAGTCTGATTTCTTTCATTGTTGGTGTACTTTAAGAAGCATCTTTCCATCATACATTGCCCAAGTTTCAATAAGATAGCCCAACAAACAACTGATAGAGAAAAAAAAATAATTATAATAATAATGATAAAATAATAATAATAATAATAATAATAATAATAATAATAATAATAATAATAATAATAATAATAATAATAATAATAATAATAATATGTTTATTTACTTCACTTACATGTACATGGTATACAGGCCTAGCTAACATCAGTGACATACTAGTATATAGAAAGCTCCTTGTTATGCTAAGCATTTCAGGCCAATTAGGCCAGTGTCCCAGGATAACACCCACACCATTCCACTAGCACCCTGGTACCCATTTACTGATGGGTGAACATGTGTAAAGAAACATGTGTAAAGAAACATGACAACACGTATAAAGAAACACGCCAAATGTTTCTGCCCTGGGTGGGAATCGAATATTTACCAAAAACCATATATGGCTAGCCAAAGCCATGTACTAGAAATAAGCCACTTTGACTTTTTCGGGTTATCCTAGGTTCTCTACACATACGCTGCCATGTGTGACAATCTATGTAGAGAAAATAGTTTTTTTTTTCAGTTTTATGGTGCAGTACGAGTGTATATCACAGTTAGCCCTATGCTATACTACGTTTTCTCTAACATAAGCTCCCAAGACAAGGATAGGATACTGATACTTCATACCTCTGTTAAACTACTTGGTATTATGCCAAATATTTTTCATTCTGGAGTATTTAATATGTTTTTATGTTATTTAGATTGTTTATTATGTCATATTAGATCAATTGTGATAGGCAAATAAGCTGTAGTGTTCATATTAGCGTAATAATAAAGCATTATTCCCTTGCATCACGAGACTGAGCTTGTGGCAGTTGACAGTGGCTTCAAAGACACCTTATCTTTTCAATAATAATAATAATTTTTATTTGGACGTGACACATAGTTGTACAAGGAATTATAGTGGTTGGGTGTACATGCCGAAAGCCCCTTGTATGCAGAGCATGATGGGCAGGCTTAAAATTAACTTAAGATCATTCGCTGCCTGGATGAGATAAAGTGCGGTCGTGCTTTGCACCCCTTTACTGTTTACCCAGACGAGCTACTCAGAAAACAATATGACGCTAGGTGTGCGCCAGAGAGTGAATACTGTGGGCATTGAGCTCATTAGTGGGGCTTTAACGCCTACAAACGTCAGTCGAGGTGTTATTGCCCAAAATTATAAGAGAGACTTACGGCATCAGAGACTAGGATTTGTATGGAGTGGTACTAAATGGTGTTTATAGAATATTCGTGAAAGTGCTAACAGCTCAAGTGTACGAGGCGTTGGTGGATCGTTACCAAGATGTCAGCATTAACGTAACACCGGCAGTGAGGGGTCAGGTTGACGGATGTATCACGACATTATTCGTGGGTCAAGCTGCGCAACGTGACTTTTGAGGCTGATGATGCAGATATAAGAAGTGTTTTCGAAAGATATGGGACTGTATGTCTAGCCCAACCTGGAAAATGGGTAAAAGAAGCTTACACAAGATTTCCTAAGGGTACTTTCAATCTCAAGATGACGGTGCGACATCCTATACCCTCGTTTGTATATCTGGAGGAGTTTAAAACCCAGGTAATTGTGGCGTATGCCGGGCAGAGGCGTACGTGCCGAGTGTGTGGCGAATATGACTATATGGCGGCAGATTGTGGCAAGCGGAATGTGGCTTCTGGGCCGGCAAGAGGCGGAGCGCCTGCGCATGAGAAAACGATGCCTGAGGAAGTACGGAGGCAAGGAGGAGGGCGTGGTCGCATGAGGAGTGAAGAGGTTGTGGCTCCTCCTGTGGAATCAGAAGGGGACGTGGTGTTTCATGAATCACCCAGCCAATTGACAGTACAGTTGTCGAGTGAGGAGGTGCAAGTGGGCACAGAAGTGAAAGCTATCGAGGAGGAGTTGGCGACGGTGATACAGGCTATGCTACAGTCTACGGAGGTGGAGAGTCTCAGCGAGCAGGAACCTGGGATCGGGGCGGAAGGTGGTGTGTGCGGGAGGAGGGAGGACCAGGTGGCACCTGTGATGGACAGTGCGAGTGCCATGGAAGGACATGGAGGCAAATTAAGGGCGGTAGAGGTGGAAGTCCATTGTGAGGACTCCCAGCACACAGATATGGAGACTGAGGGAGCGACGAAGAAAAGGGCGGTGGCGTCAGATTCGGACGATGTTCTGATGCCGGCGCAAAGGCCAGGGAAAAAGGCATGGGGTTATGGTACCCAGAGTGACTCTAAGAGAGGGCCACAATAGAAGGGGAGAGATGGCTGGGAAGGAGGGTGGAGTACGTGGCAAAGGCAATGCCCAGGAACATGGTCAGAAAGGGAAGAGTCTGGAAATGAGGTGGGGAGGGAAACCTTAAACCGGCCTCAGGTGTGTAATAATAAATATTAATGGTCTGTGTAATTGTGTAAAACGTGAGTGCTTCCGGATGTTTTTGAATAGATACAAGGTTGAGGTGGCTTTTGTGCAGGAACACAATTTTAAACTTGGTCGTGAATTAGTGGTGCCTGGGTACCAGGCTTATGTGTTGCCGTCTGAGCATTTAAAAGGAGGAGTGTGTTGATCAGGGAGGCGAGCCCGTTTATATTGCACAGGAAAGGGGAGGAGGGGGGGAGAGTATTACATGTGGAAGGATGGTGGATGGGAGAGAGAGTGGCGTTTGTGTATGTGTATGCCCCAGCAGAAAGTGACGTGAAAGTAAAGACGCATTTTGTGCGGGAGGAACTTGTGTACTTCCTACACGTTACCGTCTGTGGCGATTGTGGGGGGGGGGGACTGGGATTGTGTAGTTAAGAGGGCAGACGTGGAACCCAGAGGAATGGGATATTTTTCCTCAGTCTTAGGGGGCCAGTTTAGAGATCTTGAGTTACGTGATGCTTTTGGGGAGGTCTGTGGGAGGTGGAACATACTTTTATAAGGTGGGGATATGCGGCTCGTTTGGAGAGGATATATTTATCTCAGAGGCTTTTGGTAGAGTCTTTTAAAACTATTGAGATGGTGTCTGCCTAAGAGCTTTGGCTCGTAGGCAGGGAAGCTATTGGAAATTGAATACGATGGTTTTGGGGGATGGGGAGGGAGTGGAAGGTTTTGCAGTATTTTGGGAACATCTCTGTGCAGAGGGAAGGACTGAGGAGGATGTGGTAGGATGGTGGGATAGTGTGGCTAAGGTAAGAATACGTCAATTTTATGTGAGGGAGGGCAAGCGCTTTAATCAATTGTGGTATGGATTGTCAAATTATTTAGAATCTAGATTACGGGATTGTTACATGGGAGGGGCGGCGGTGGCAGGGGTGTACCCTGTGGAGGAAATACAAATGTTGAAGGACAGGATAAAGGATTTGCAAGAAGAGAGTTTTGCAGTGGCACAGGTACAAGCAGGGCTGGATGAAGTACTCTGGGGCGACAAGCCATCGGCTTGCATGCTGCGAGGACAGAAGGTACGACAGCAAACAACTACAATACCGGGATTGCAAGTCATTTCTTCTGTGGGGGTTTTTTCGAGAGGGTCAGGTATTACAGGAAACAACAGGGAAGAGTGCGTATGCAGATAGATGGTTTGAGGAGTACGGGAAAAGTAGTGTCGTGGATGGCGAGGTTCTTGGGCAGTTATGTGAGTATTTGCCATGCAAACTGTGGAAGAGTGATCGGGAGGCACTGGGTGGGGTCATTGAGGAGAAGGAAATATGGAGAGCCCTTATGGACACGAGGAAGAGAAAGGTACCATGGATAGATGGTTTACCAAACGAATTTTATGTACAACACTGGGGTCTGCTAAGGGGTTTCCTTGTAAGGTTAATGAATGCCATTAAAGACGGATGTAAGATGGGAGAATCGCAGGCAACGGCGGTGGTGGTGTTGGTCTGGAAGGGTAAAAAGCAGAGTACCCTTCGGGTTTACCGAGCCATTTCGTTGCTTTGTGCTGATTATAAGCTGTTCGCAAAAATTCTTGGGAATAGGCTTAAATGTGCTGTGGGGAGGGTGGTGTTTGAATCTCAGTTTGGGTTGCCGGATAGGTCAATGGTTGAGGGTCACAGGATCATGAAGGGGTTCCTGGAAGACATGGAAGGGGGTAGAGGGGCGTTGTTGGCATTGGATTGGCAAGGGGCTTATGACAGGGTGGAAAGAGGGGCTTTGCGGGATATTCTCCTCAGACAGGGGTTTGGCGAAGAAATAGTGGGGTTGGTGGATATGTACTAAGGAGCGAAGGTAAGGGTGCAAATCAATGGGTGTGTGGGGTAGGGAGTCAACATGGAGTGGGGTCTTCGGCAGGGTTGTCCAGTATCACAACTTTTGTTTATATGTGTTAAGGATCCTTTTTAAAGGATGGTGGAGGATCGTCTAAGGAATGGGTGGGGGGAGATGGTGTGCAGGAGCCTTGGCCTGGCTTGGTGGGCTATGTTGACGATACAACTATTCTGGTGTGTGAGGAGACACGGTTAGGAGTTTTAGGGGAAGTTGTACGCATGTTTGGGAGAGCTAATGGGATGAAGGTAAATTTGGAGATGTCAATGATAATGGAGCTGGGAGAGTGGGCAGGGAGATTAGAATGGGGATGTGATGTCGTGCAGCGTCAGACTGGGAGTCTGAAAATCTCTGGGGTCATATATGAGGTTGACCTGAGTGATGCAAGGGTCAATAATTCGAATAGGATGGTGGAACAGGTGCAGCGACGTTTGGGAATGCTGCGACCTCACTATTTAACCCTTAGGCAACGAGCAATTGTCATCAATGTATTACTATACAGTAAAGTCTGGCTTGTATCGGCAGTGTTGCCGTTAACAGGAACGGCGATCATGAGTATTCTTAGAATGGTGGTCAAATTCTTGTGGGGTTCAGGGTGCAACTGGTTGCGAAGGGAGGTAGTGGCATTGCCGGTATGTAAGGGAGGGTTGGGTTTGTTGGACTTGAGAAAGCGCATGAAATGTGTGTTCATTAAGAGGGAAGTGATGCGTGCAAGTGGATGGAGGGGGGGGGGGGCAGCTAGATGAGGCACATGATCACCTACGGAAATGGTATGGGAGAGCGGAAATGAAGGAATGTGAAAAAGTGTTATGTGCCTTAGCATTAGCCAGGGAACCGGGAAAAGTAAAGGTGGGAACTTTGTGTAAATTGTTAGAGGGACATGTAGTGGTGCTGGTTGAAGGGCTCTACCCCATGTGTGCATGGGATGTAATATGGTAAAGATTTAGTAAATTAAGGATACGGCCTAGGGCCCGAGAGGTTATGTATCGTTTCCTACATGGTATATTGCCAACGGGAGCGATGCTCTGAGATAGGAGGGTCATCGAGGGTGGGGGATGTAGCAGATGCAGTGGGGAAGAGACTGTGTGGCATGTTATCTATTTTTGTGAAGGTTTGGAGTGCATCAGGGTATGGATGAGTGGGGTAGTGGCTAAGGTGGGGGGTCAAGGTGTGTCGGTATTGTGAGCGTTGAGTCTTGATATGAATGGGGTGGATGAGGGTGTGGCAAGGGGTTTAGCATATATAATCTTGGACTACATATATGTTTTGTGGGGTATGAGGGGGAAGGAGGGCGGGGAAGTGCAGAGAAGGATTTTGGCGGCGACGTTTTATCGAACTTTGTGTCGCAATAGAGACACATATGGAAAATGTGGGGTGAGGTTTTTTCCGAAGGTTATAGAGGACTAACAATAGGGAATTTAAGGGCGTTATAACGGGGTTTTAGCTGCCGGGGTATGTTGATAAAAGGGGGGAGAGTCACGGGTATTCAACGGGCTGACCTCCTCGGGTGTGAAGTGATGGGTGGATGGGTGTGACTGGAGGTACACGTGTGGAACTGGATGTGATGGTGTGAAACATCTATTTTGTTTAGTTCTCTTGTTGGGGAAGGTATAAATTAAAGTTTACATATATACCATTTATAAATATATAACATATTAAATATGTAACATGAATTTTTCTTTGGTAGCGAATTATGTCCCGCTTGTTACTGTTCTTGAGAGGGTTTTACTTTCACTATGTTCCTTGAAACACTGAGGTGTTTTTTTATATTTTTGTAACGTGTTCCTGCATCTTTTTTTTAAGTAATTACCTATTATGTCATCATGTGTGAATTAAGGAGTAGTACCCTAAATTAATATTCATTGTATATTTATTTGTATGTAATACTAGTTAGGCACGTGCTAGAAGACACAGAGAAAGTATAGTCGCTTGGAATGTGTGTTAAGTTTTGGTATGTTTGTATGTGGTGTGTTAGATGTTGTAAGGAGTTTGGTATGATGTTGTCTTACTAAAATCAAGATGACACTTTTGGATAATCTGATTCATGTTATAGCCTTGGATTCTTTTAAAATATTTACATATCATTTTATTTTACCGATACTGTAGGATGTGGTGTATTTTCTTGCATTTTAAAGCGTTGGTTTTTAATATTGATATTATATATTGTAGGTGTATATTCTTATACTTATAAAGATGTATGGGTGTATAGGCATGTAATGTTTATATCTGCTTTAGTCTCTAATTTTATGTTTTTGTGTTATAGATGTTCATGCACCACCAACTATTGGTAAATACTCATTAAGTTTTTGATGAGGTCAGGGTATGACCCTAAATTAGGATAATTAATGGTATGTTTCTTAGAACAGTGAATATAAATATTTAAGGGGGGGGGAGGAGAAGTGTCAGCTATGGCTACACTGGCAATAGTAATTATTGTTAAAGGAGGGTTTTGTAGGATATGTTGTGGGTTGTGTATCTGGTTGTAATATGGCCATTATCTTAGTGTTTATTTTCTGTACTGGGATTGTGTAATAGAGGTTATTGTTAATATCCAGTATAGTTTTTAATTTTATTATACTCTTATACATCCTTGTATTTGTTCTATGTTTTAAATAAAAAAATAAAAAAAAATTAACTTAAGATTAACTAAGCAATGATATATTCAGTGGTAAAAATTACAGTAAACAAATTACAACATGAAGTACAAATGAGTATTTCAAATAAGAAGCTTTATAGTTGTAGAAATTTGTAGCATAACAATGTATAATATCACAAAATGATCAATATACTACATGAAGTCATAAAATTTATTAATCCGATCAAATCGAATAAAATAAATGATTGTAGTGCAGAAACAGGTCATATGGTCAGTAGATGAGTTACTGTGCGTTCAAGAGAATGGATTATTCTATTTGGTAATGTAATTAAAAATAAACGAAGTTTGATAGTCACATTTATGAGATACAGTTATTCAGTATTTATTTAGTTGTGGGTGAGTAAGTGGTTTTTAAGAAGAGTCTTGAATTTATAAGCAGACTGATTCTTTTATTTTCAAAGGTAATGAATACCAGATTTTTGGGCCTTTTATATGCATTGAATTTTACATAGTGTGAGATGGACACGGGGAACATCAAAGAGTGATCTGTGCCTTGTGTTATGATCATGTGTTCTGTTGAGGTTGGTAAGGAGAAGTTTGAGGGGAGGGTTTATGTCTGAGTTTAGTGTTGTATGTATGTAGTAGGCACAATAATAAGTATGGATGTTTTGTACGGGAAGTAAGTTTAGAGTTTTGAATATTGGTGGAGTATACTGCCTGGAGTGAGAATTTATCATTCTGACTGCAGCCTTTTGTTGGGTAATTAATGGTCTGAGATGATTTATTGTTGTTGATCCCCATGCACAGAATCCATAGCTGAGACAAGGGTAAATGGGTGAGTGATATAGGGCCAGGAGAGCTGGTTTTGGAACATAATACAGTATCTTCGATAGTATGTCTATGATCTTGGAAATTTGTTGTACATGTGATTGAAATTTGAGTCTATTATCAAGGTGGATTCCTAAGAATTTTCCCTCTGTGAGCTTTGTGATAGGTGATCCGTTTATCATTATGTTAAAAGGAACATCTGTAGTTCTGTTCCCAAACTGAACGAAGTAGGTTCTGTCAATATTGAGAGTAAGCTTGTTAATCATCATCCAGGTAGATATTTTCTGTAATTCGGTATTTACAGTATTGGCTAGTATGATTGGGCTTGGGTGAGAGAAGACGTAGTGTCATCTGCAAATAGTGTAGGTTTTAGTAGTTGCGATGCATTTGGTAGGTCGTTTATGTAAATGAGAAAGAGAAGAGGGTCAAGGACACTTCCATGTGGAACACCAACTGTACTTGGTTGTGTGGAAGAGTTTGCTCCATTTGTGTACACATATTGGCTTCTGTTGCTAAGGTATGACTTTAGGTAGTTGAAGGAGTGCCCTCTTATACCATAGTGTGATAATTTTATGTGCAACAAATCATGGTCAACTGTATCAAAAGCTTTACGTAAATCAATGAAGATCCCCAATGGGACTTCTTTTTTTCTCGAGAGAAGTGTATATTTGTTCTAGCATGTGTTTAATAGCATCATTCGGTCTGAACCGAAACTGACAGGGGTTGAGTATGTTGTGGGAGATGAGGTAGGAATAGATTCGCTTATGAATTAAATTTTAAAAGATTTTAGAGAGAAGGGGTAAGTTGGATATTGGCCTATAGTTTTTCAAGTCTGCTTGATCTCCTCCTTCATGTATCGGGGTGGCCCTCGCTATTTTGTGAATTGAGGGGAAGGTAGAGGATTCGATGGATTTGTTAAAGAGTGTTGCAATAATTTGTGACAGTACTTGTAAAGCTTTTTTGTATATGAAGGGTGGTAAGGTATTTAAATCTCCTGTTTTGTTCTTTAGTGTGTTGATAATAGGTGTGACTTCTGTTGGGTTAGTCGGAGCTAGGAAGAGTGTGTTCGGGTAGTTGCCAGTGAGGTAGTCGAGGTGGGGTGCTTGAGCTTGGGATTTTACCCGCCAGGTTTTTTCCTTTGGTGAAGAAGAAAACATTGAGTCTGCTGTTTCAGTTGGTGGGAGTTGGGGTTCATCTGGTTTTGTTAGTTTGATTGTTCTGTTTCCTGATATCTTTTTTGTTCCTAGAATTTCAGATAGGGTTTTCCAGGTCTTTTTTATATCACCTTTTAAGTTGGATAATCTGTTCTCATAATACAAATTTTTTACCCTTCTTATCAGGCTGGTTAGGACTGACGAGTAACGTTTTGTTTGGTCTTTGGTTATGTGACCCATTCTGTACTGTTTTAAATAGAGGTGCTTTATATTTGTGGATTTGAGGATACTGGGTGTTAGCCAGAGACTGTTCAGTCTCTTAGCTGTAATCTGTTTAGTTTTTTTTTTAGGGCAGTGCTTGTTATAGAGGTATTGGGTCTTTTTTAGAAAATTATTAATGCATTCATCAGTATCTGTATAGATTTCTCGCTCAGTTTGCCAGTCGATGTTTGTCATTGCTGTTGTGAAGTTATTAATTGCTGTCTCATTTTGAAATCTGAAAGTTACCTTAGTAATGTCTAGGGGTAATTTACCTAGATTGGTTATGAGAAAGGTAGGGTAGTGGTCTGCGGTGTTATCTGTAATTATGCCTGATTTTAAAGGGGCTATGGTGATGGTTCAGATGTGGTCTAATAGGGAAACTCTAGTCTCTGAAATTCTTGTAGGTTTTGTTACTGTTGGTAGCAACAAGCAGTTACTCATAGTGTTTGTGAATTAAGTTACATGTGGGTCTTGCAGGAGATTTACATTGAAGTCTCCTGTGAGTATTAAGTGGTCTGTTTTCATGTGTGCATCAGTTATCATTCTTCCCAGGTTTTCACTAAAACGTCTAATATTTGACTGTGGTAGTCTGTAGATGTTTATCACTGTGTGAGGTTTTTGTAGGTATTTGGATTTGAATTTAGCTATTATATATTCCCCATGTTCATCCCTTGTGCAAGTATTATTGATACATTCTAATTGGTCTGAGTGGTACATAGCTGTGCCACCCCGTTTTTGATCTGGCCTACAGTTGCGTATGGCTGTGTAACCAGGAATGGCAGACATCTGTAGTATCCTGCTTTAGCCAGGTTTCTGTGAGAGTAATGTTGGACATACTGTCTATATATATATATATATATATATATATATATATATATATATATATATATATATATATATATATATATATATATATATATATATATATATATATATATTTCAACAAGTCGGCCGTCTCCCACCGAGGCAGGGTGACCCAAAAAAAAGAAAGAAAATCCCCAAAAAGAAAATACTTTCAACATCATTCAGCACTTTCACCACACTCGCACATTATCACTGTTTTTGCAGAGGTGCTCAGAATACAACAGTTTAGAAGCATACACATATAAAGATACACAACATATCCCTCCAAACTGCCAATATCCCAAACCCCTCCTTTAAAGTGCAGGCATTGTACTTCCCATTTCCAGGACTCAAGTCCGACTATTTGAAAATAACCGGTTTCCCTGAATCCCTTCACTAAATATTACCCTGCTCACACTCCAACAGATCGTCAGGTCCCAAGTGCCATTCGTCTCCATTCACTCCTATCTAACACGCTCACGCACGCTTGCTGGAAGTCCAAGCCCCTTGCCCACAAAACCTCCTTTACCCCCTCTCTCCAACCCTTTCGAGGACGACCCCTACCCCGTCTTCCTTCCCCTATAGATTTATATGCTTTCCATGTCATTCTACTTTGATCCATTCTCTTTAAATGACCAAACCACCTCAACAACCCCTCTTCTGCCATCTGACTAATACTTTTATTAACTCCACACCTTTTCCTAATTTCCACACTCCGAATTTTCTGCATAATATTTACATCACACATTGCCCTTAAACAGGACATCTCCACTGCCTCCAACCGTCTCCTCACTGCTGCATTTACCACCCAAGCTTCACACCCACATAAGAGTGTTGGTACTACTATACTTTCATACATTCCCTTCTTTGCCTCCATAGATAACGTTTTTTGACTCCACATATACCTCAACGCACCACTCACCTTTTTTCCCTCATCAATTCTATGATTAACCTCATCCTTCATAAATCCATCCGCCGACACGTCAACTCCCAAGTATCTGAAAACATTCACTTCTTCCATACTCCTCCTCCCCAATTTGATATCCAATTTTTCTTTATCTAAATCATTTGACACCCTCATCACCTTACTCTTTTCTATGTTCACTTTCAACTTTCTACCTTTACACACATTCTCAAACTCATCCACTAACCTTTGCAATTTTTCTTTAGAATCTCTCATAAGCACAGTATCATCAGCAAAAAGTAACTGTGTCAATTCCCAATTTGAATTTGATTCCCCAAAATTTAATCCCACCCCTCTCCCGAACACCCTAGCATTTACTTCCTTTACAACCCCATCTATAAATATATTAAACAACCATGGTGACATTACACATCCCTGTCTAAGACCTACTTTTACCGGGAAGTATTCTCCCTCTCTTCTACACACCCTAACCTGAGCCTCACTATCCTCATAAAAACTCTTTACAGCATTTAATAACTTACCACCTATTCCTATATATATATATATATATATATATATATATATATATATATATATATATATATATATATATATATATATATATATATATATATATATATATATATATATATACATGGAAGGTTGTAAGGACTGGAACCCTAAAAGGTGTAGGTATCTTAGAGTTCTTTCCTTGATGAAAACAAAAAGGATAGAACAATTATAAATCTAATTAAATAGTGAGGGTAAAAACTTAAGTATGCCTCAATAATACATGGAAAAACATGACGTCTAATTAAACCTAACAAACATTACACTAAAAATAAAAAATAAAAATTTGTGTCAACAAATAAGTTTCTTGGATCTAGGATATTTAAATCTCTGTCGAGAAATATAGGAATACAAAGAATGTGGAGGAAGTGTTGATGCTCACATGGTGGTAGTTTACTTGACAATTTTCCCTACTACATAAACCAGGCAATGTTAAGGATAGAGGAAGAATAAACATGGACAGCCGTATAGTAGATTCAACCTACGAATAGTCCGGAGCTTGTGTCAACATACAGAGTGGGTTCTTCCGTACACAGTTCTTCGTGGTACATAATACTAGGGTGACCCAACACCAGTTCTACGGGCTGAGAAAAACAGGTTACTAGAGGACATATAGGTTATGGCATTGAGACACGTGAGTAGTCAAATTAAACCTAAGTCAATGCAGGTAACATAAAATAGAACAAACAGTCCCAGCGGACTCCTCGCCTGGAGGAGAGTCATGAGTACAGTGACACTACTAACTTACCCTGATCGCTTGGTAAGCAACAGTAGTTCTCTCCCGGGAAAGTACGGGGCACTGGTGGTCAAAACAACCCGTAGTTGTTAGGTAGGGAGACTACTCAAATTGGGATATAATATATACAATAATAACTTATTCTTCATGTACAATAAACACTTACTCCTCACAATCGTACACGATTGACTAGTCCAAATCTTCACACTATAGCTATATACCAGAGTGAGAGATGGGGGACTAAATGAAAATTAAACTCAGTGATAAATAGAGGAAGCCCTGGGGACAATAAAAAACTAGTATCAACATCCGTGGCCCCAGACTATTCATTAATATACCAAATGATATCAGAAACACTGACGTATTAAGAATATACGGTAAATCTTCAAGAGGAAACTCGACTCATTTCTCTGTCAAATGCTGTATTTATAAAGTTGCTGTGGGCATGTGGGCCAACTGGCCACTAGCAGCAACAGCCTGGCTGACCAGGCAAACACCAAATAAACCTCACCCAAAGTCGTGTTGCAAGACTAGGAATACTTCCACCACGCCTTCCCCCCAATAGATTTATACGCCCTCTAAGTCCTCCTATTTTACTCCATCTTCTTTACCTGTCCAAAACACCTCAACAACCCCTCAACCCTCTGAATAATTCTTTAAGAAACCCTGGACCTCCTACTTTCCTAACAACAAATTCTCTGCAAAATATTCACACCACACATTGCTTTCTAACAACATCTCCATTGCCTCTCGTCTCCTCTCTGCAACATTCACAACCCATGCTATACACCCATATAAGAAGTGATGGAAACCACTATACTCTCATACATGGATAAACGTTGTTTGTCTCCACAGATGCATCAGTGCACCATCCATTTTTTTTCCTTCGTCAGTTCTATAGTTCACCATATCCTTTGTAAACCTGTCCCTTGACAAGTCGTCTCTCAAATGTCTGAACACATTCACTTCCTCCATACTCCCTCAATCCAATCTGTTATAAAGCCTTTTATTATCTAAATTTATTGTTACCTTCATCTCCTTGCTCCTTCGTACGTTCACTTGAAAATTCCATTTTTTTCATACGTTTTTCAAGTTCTTCCACTATCTTTTTCAAATTCTTTTCAGAATCTCACAAAACCACCGTGACATCTTTACAGAGCAAATGTGACAACCCCCCAACTCTGTACTAGATTCTTTATCCTTTATTCCCACACCTCTCCCATGCACCTTAGCATTCATTTCTTTTACAGCTCCATTTCTAAATATGCAACCATGGTGACATAAATCCCAGTTTAATTATAAAATATAAAAAAAAATCCCAGTTTAATGTCTGCTTTTATTGGAAAATAATCTCACTCTCTCCTGAATACCCTAATCTAACAATGTTAGAAGGCTGTTATGAGTCCGATGGAGGTGAGGCAAGTGGCATATGAACACCATAAACATTTACGAATTCCGCCTCTTAACAAGTCTTAGAATGTTTACAAACCTCACGCACAAGGTTGATGAGTAACATACACGAGCAACACTTGTGTGTTTTAATCAAAAGATAGCGACTGCGTACTAGGTTTTATCAATCTGAAGTCTATGAGCTCTTTAAATTCATAGACTTACACCAATGATCTTTTGATGTTCAAGGTTACCAAGGCTCGAAAAAGGAGAATAATACAGTTTTAATCTTGTAATTACCTTGATGACTTCAGCTTTAAATATAAAATTTACTTATTGGCAAGAAAGATAAAGTATCTCTCCTATATATCTAATTACAACTTGATAACTCAGTTACAAACTCTTCAAAAACTGAATGTACGAAAATAGAATAATACACAGCAAACCTCTAAGAAAAAGGGTAACGTTTTGACGTTTACCTGAAGCAAGTAGTTTATTATTTACGTTCAGAAAGGCAATCATTCAGGGCTAAAACATTCAATATTTCTCACAGGGAGCAAATCGCAGCAACTTAACATGATAACACAATCATAGCCAAGGTGCCGCACTAAACAACACAGCAGTTACGAGATTATTATTCTTTAATTCTCAAATCTGTCAGTGACGAGAGTAAGTGCTACAGCCTATAAGTTGCCCTGAAATGATCGCCGAGAAAAATTGCCTAAAACTACTAAAAGTATATCTGTCGGTGAGCGATCCGAGAAAGGATTCCCCACATTCCATAAGCCAAGCCTACTCTGCCTCAATGCACAGAAAAGGAATATTGGAGGGCGGTTATAAAATTTTAATTCAGCAAAATGTAACTATATATTCTTGTGTGCATGCTCAACCATGCACACAATTTATATTTATGCGTTTGTATTCGAGTGTATAAGTACTGTTTTATATGTGTGTGTAGAAATGTTTGCGTGCGTAAAGAAAAATTGTAAAGGTATAAACTACGATGCCTGATAAAATTCACTTTTCACTACACACACACACACACACACACACACACACACACACACACACACACACACATATATATATATATATATATATATATATATATATATATATATATATATATAAAATATATATATATAAACATTGTCTCTACGTCCACAGCAGGACGCAGAGACAATGTCGTAAAGTACTGTGGACTTTGCATCAGAGTCCACAGTACTTTATGACGGAGTCAGGCCCAAGATAAAAATGGGCGCCTAGCCGAAGCTAAGCTACTATAGATTATAATCTATAGTCAGTGCCCTTGTGATAGCTGAAATAGTGAAGCTGAAGCTCTGTACAACTATCTCATGGAAATCAGTTTCGGGAATGGCTTATGTTAAAGGATGCAGACAGCACCTGTGTATGTCAGCTGCACTCCAAACCCGGAGTTTTAAACGAGACACCGACTGAAAAAGCCGTCCTGAAATAAAGAGAACCCTTTAGCTGACAAAAGAACGGCTCTTGTTTCATGCTTTAAAAAAACGGAGTTTCAGTATTTTTTCAAATTTATATTTGTACTTGCATTAGTTTTAATATGCTCCACAATCCTGTAAGAAAATGTCTCTTATTTTGATTTTTTTTAAAAACTCAGTTTGATAAAACAGACAAAAAATGACATATTAGTACTCACACAAATTTATTACAAAAATATTTCTTAATAAAATGCACCAAAATCTATCGTTTGAAGCTGAACAGTAGAGGTGTTCACTAATTATTAAATGGGAAACAACTTGCTTAATAAAATTAGGCAAATTAAAATTTAGCCAGCTCAGAGTGAGAGACAAGATGTGTTTTAAGCCCAAAAATGGTAAAATTAGAAGCCGACAAGAAACACATTCTTCACTAATCGATCTGATTCCAATTTTCCAGTTTTGTTCTCCCAATTTCAGTAAAATATAAAATTTACACTTTCTCGTATTCATCTTATTGCTTATAATACTCATTACAGAATGCCTCGTCAATAATAGTTTGAAGCTAATCATAAGCATTTGTTAGTGATTGAAGATGAAAATAACATAGCTAATTAATCAATATAACTGAGAAATTGTAACTTATGTCACAGTGACAGATGAGCACCAGTTAATGCAAAGATTCCAACGATTCCAAGTTTCTTTTAATATTTTATTTTTCAACCAAATTTGGAAGCATTCAAACGAAACTTAATATTTACCATCCTGACCATAAGATGCACCTGCAAATAAATACTGAAACCGTTCAGAAGCAGTGAAGTGAGTTTTATTTTATGTTATTTAACCGGAGTACAAATTCCACACTTTTTTACATAAAATCATCAATTTCTATCATCGTTAAAGTTTTTGTCTTAGGACACGTGTACATGAAAATTAATTAAAGAATTTAGTCCCTGTTACCGTACACAGTGTTGAAAATTTGAAGGGGAATGGAAGATTCATTCTCGAGTTATGAGAAAAATATAATTGAAAAGAAGGACGAGGAAAAAATCAGATAACTTCTTCATGGTACCTCGTCGGGGAAGTCTAATAATGTTTGTACATAATTTCTAAATCTTTAACCCCATAGCCACGACTAAGTCAAAACAATATATCTAAGAAGAAATATCCAACAGTGATTTAACATGCGTTTGCTGTAAAAAAAAAAAAAGTTCAATGATGTTAAAAAGAGAGATTATCTGTAACTTAAAATATGGGAATATATCACAAAACTAATGTATTTTGGCTTAATATTAATAATTATCGCACACTGGGATGCACACCTGAGTTGCCAGTCAGAGTTGTTTAAAGTCACGTTGTTATGTGAAGGAGCCTCAGTCACGAGGATACAACCTCACAGTAATTGTGTCCTGCTCAGCTTTACACCTCCGTTAAAGTAAGTCTTGTCTAGTTGTATGTTAAACTGGTAAGTGAGGAAATAGTTAAGGAAACACAATGAATGTAAGAGATGTACAGTAAGTGCAGAGACGTAGTGTAGATACGAAAGTATGATGAATGAACAGGTACAGTAAATATAAAATAATAATGAATGCATTGTTGAGCCAATAATCCTTTTTTCAGATGGCTACTGAAAATATCACTTCATCGAAACCCTGTGCATCAGAGAAGATGAAAATACAATAATGTCGTGTGTTAACTGAGAGGTGGACAAATTTATGTTTTTTGTTTGTTTGTTTGTTAGTTTCTTATGCACCATGACAGTAAAAATATGTCGACTTTTAAGAAATTGAATGTTTAAAGGCACTATGACCCACGACTAGAACGTCTCATTATTTCAAGGAAAAAGTGTCAGCAAAATGATTAGTTCACACTACAGACGTCTCAGAAGTAACACAGTTTTTAGACGGTGTTTACCTGGAGTTTACCTGGAAAGAGTTCCGGGGGTCAACGCCCCCGCGGCCCGGTCTGTGACCAGGCCTCCTGGTAAAACTGTCAGCAGTGCGGGTAGGGCGGCCTAATTCAAATCATCTCCGAAAAAGAAGAGACAACCGCTATGCATGATGATACTGGGCAGGGCATGGTGATGCAGGATCGAATCCTGGTTAGCTGCACATCTGTTAATGATTCAGAAACATATGTTTCGTGATTTCATTAATATGTAGACTGCTCATGAAGACTGGTACCCAAACAGGATGAGGATGAAATGAGCATCTGAGGCTCCACGGCCACGCATGTTCTCCCATCAGGGATAACACACCCAGTTCCACTGGGGCCTTGGTGTTTGAGAACTGTTGGTCCAATGGATAGAGTGATGCATACATTGTCATGTTCTCACAGGGCTGAGCATGTTGACGTAGCATCGAATCCTGGCTGGCCAAAGATCTGTTAATGATTCAAAATAACTTGTTTCATAATTCCATTAATATATAGACTGCTCATGAAGGCTGGTACCCAAACAGGATGAGGCTGAAATTAGTCTCTGAGGCTTCATGGCTACACATGTTCTCCGATCAGGAAAAACCCGCCCAGTTCCACTGGGCGCCTGGTGGTTTGAGAATTGTTGGTCTTGTGTATAGACTGATGCATACGTTGTCCTGTTTTCACACGGCTGAGCATGGTGACGCAGGATCAAATCCTGGCTAGCAACAGTTCAGATAATGATTCAAACTGACTTGATTCATGATTTCATTAATATATAGAATGCTCGTGAAGGCTTACTAAACAGGATGACATTGAAATTGTAGATGAATGGTTCAGAGAACCGACATGTTGAATTATACACATGTGCAACTCTTGGGTTTCTCTGTTGAGGAAACGTTTCTCCACACAGTGGCTTCATCAATCCATACAAAGGAGAAACTTGAAGAACAGGAATAGAATGAGGTAATCAGTCCCTCAGCCTTGAGTCTATGTGGTCAGTCCATCAGTCTTGAATAGAATACGGAATATGAGCGGAGAAGCAGCTTATAAACCTTAGACAGGTGAGGGGCAGCAGTCGTAGGTGGTGTCACATTTGTCCAATGTGGAAGCAGGTCGTGCCCAAGGGTTAGGCAAGTGACCTACTTCCACATTGGACAAATGTGACACCACCTACGACTGCTGCCCCTCACCTGTCTAAGGTTTATAAGCTGCTTCTCCGCTCATATGCCGTATTCTATTCAAGATTGATGGACTGACCACATCGACTCAAGGCTGAGGGACTGATTACCTCATTCTATTCCTTACCATGAGGCAGGCCAGTACAACATGGGTTCGAATCCTTGGCTAGCGCAGTGTTGTTATTGATATATATATATATATATATATATATATATATATATATATATATATATATATATATATATATATATATATATATATATATATATATATATATATATATATATATATAAAATGCCGTGCAGAACAAGAAAAACTGATCAGTTAGCAAGAACTCATTTAAAATTAAGTACTTTCCTAAATTTTCTCTTTTATATTTACAGATACATTTTTTTAATTTTTGTTAATGTAGAATTTATTAATTCTGTGAGAAAAGAACCTTAGAAAATTTACCTAACCTTATTATAATATGCGCAATTTAATTTAGCCTAATTATTGCATACACAAATTTTTGCTTACCTTATTCGGCAAGAAGAGCATTGCAAGTTTTCCCTATTCGGAACTACATTAAACACACAAAATATATATATATATATATATATATATATATATATATATATATATATATATATATATATATATATATATATATATATATATATATATATATTTATCACACCGGCCGATTCCCACCAAGGCAGGGTGGCCCGAAAAAGAAAAACTTTCACCATCATTCACTCCATCACTGTCTTGCCAGAAGGGTGCTTTACACTACAGTTTTTAAACTGCAACATTAACACCCCTCCTGGGCTGGTTTCTTTTTCTGTCTCATAAACACGCTAGATAACAGGGATATCTTGCTACTCCTACTTACACTTTGGTCACACTTCACAGACACGTACATGCATATATATATACATACATCTAGGTTTTTCTCCTTTTTCTAAATAGCTCTTGTTCCTCTTTATTTCTTCTATTGTCCATGGGGAAGTGGAAAAGAATCTTTCCTCCGTAAGCCATGCGTGTCGTATGAGGCGACTAAAATGCCGGGAGCAATGGGCTAGTAACCCCTTCTCCTGTAGACATTTACTAAAAAAGAGAAGAAGAAAAACTTTATATATATATATATATATATATATATATATATATATATATATATATATATATATATATATATATGTCGTGCCGAATAGGCAGAACTTGCGATCTTGGCTTAAATAGCAACGCTCATCTTGCCATATAAGACAAGCGAAAATTTATGTATGCAATAATTTCTCCAAAATCATCCTGAACCTAATTGAAAAAAATATATTTCACTATGTTTGTTTAGTATTAAATTATTATAAACAAATCTAAAATATATTTAGTTGGATTAGGCTAAAATAAATTGTTCTTGTTATAATAAGATTAAGTAAGTTTTCTAAAATTCTTTTGGTGCAAAATTAAAAATTTTTACATTAACATTAATGAAAAAAATATATCTTTAAACGTATAAGAGAAAATTTTAGGAAGCACTTAATTTTAATGAGTTCTTGCTAACTGACCAGTATTACACATTCGGCACGACATACATATATATATATATATATATTTATATATATATATATATATATATATATATATATATATATATATATATATATATATATATATATATATATATATATATATATACTCGTTTTCTTAGTTTCTCTGTATTATAACTGAAGAAGCCACTAGTGGCGAAACGTGTCATTTGATAAATATCGTGAACTGTACATATGTGACTTTTTCCACAACATTCTCCAAAGTTTCTAATCAGGCTTTAGATCATACTCAACTGACACCTCCCTCATTAATCTGATGGATTACATGAGAACTGAAATCTCAGTAGGGAACCTCATATAAATGATAATCTTAGACTTGCAAAAGGCCTTCGATATTGTCAACAACAATATAATATGTAAGAAACTTCAAGGAATCTTCATAGGTTCCGTAGACTGGTTTAAGTCCTCCCTTAGCATCAGGACACAAATTGTGAAAATCAGCAAAAGAGAATCAGAACCCTTGTCGATAGCATGTTGCGTTCCAAAGGGTAGTATTCGGGGTCCCTTATTATTCCTATGTTATGTAAACGACATGCCCATCAGTGTCCAGTGCAAACTCCTACTGTATGCAGATGACAGTGCTCTGTTAGCGTCAGGTACAGGCCCACAAGATATAGCTAATGTAATAACACTGAAGCAAATGGATAGTAGACAACAAACTATCGTTAAACCTCGGGAAAACGGAAGCCATATTCTTTGGCATGAAACAAATTGAGAAGGGTAAACAATTTTAATATCCGGTGTAATGGGGAACCCATTACTTCAGTTTCCTCTGTAAAATATCTGGGAATTCCCTATGACCCATGCATGTCAGGAGAATTGATAGAGAACAGCGTAGTAAAGAAAGTAAATGCCAGACTGAAGTTCCACTACAAACAAGCACGGTGTCTACATACTGAGGCTCGCAGGACCTTGTGTCTAGCCCTTATACAATGTCATATGGACTACGCTTGTTCTTCATGGTACTCTGCCTTGACAAAAAACTGAACGATAGACTGCAAATCACCCAGAACAAAATGGTAAGATTCATCCTGGACCTGAGTCCAAGAGAACATGTAGGCTAGGATGAATAACAACAATTGGATATGCTAAATGTTGAAGACAGAGTAAAACAACTGAAGTTAAATCAAATTTATAAAATTGCTCACAGTGTCCAGAATATCTTGCTGCCAGTTTTGTCAAGGCTGAGAACCCAAGCAATCACAGTACTAGGGGGAGAGAGCACAACTTTGTAGTACCCACAGTCAGTGGCCAGGCTTCAAACACCTTTTATTGTACAGCAATAAGCGAATGGAACAGACTGCCTGCACATGTCAAAGCCAGTCATAGCATGAACCAGTTCAAGAAGAGAGCCAAAAGGTGCCTAATGAATGTAGCGACAGAAAGGGAGGAGAATTATTTTTTATTTTTTTAGCTAACACACATGTAAATATAAATAATTCACTTTACCTTATTCCTAGTATATCTCCTTTATAGTATAATAAGAAGACATATTCTCTTTCATAGTATTACAATAGTAAGGAATTAAAAGGACCCCAATGGAAATAAGTCACTGACTTTTTTTGGATAATCCTAGGTTGTTTACACATATGCTGCTATGTTTCATAATCTGTAACTATATTTGTGTATTCCTGAATAAACTTACACCAGTATGGAACCCCTACATCTGGTCAAGTGTATCAAAACAATGGAGAAAGTTCAAAGATTCACAACAAGACTAGTCACCAAGCTATGGAGTATGTCCCATAAGGAGAGGTTAAGGTACTCAACATTCATCGATTACTGGCACTTTCAAATTTTCAATGAAATTGTGGTCTTTCCCTCAGTTTTCTCATTTGGAAACCTTGTTTTTTCACTTTTGGGGATTCTTCACTGACCCTATCACGACCATTGTCTTCTGGTAGATACTAAATAACCCCTAAAAACACTAAGAGTCAAGGAGCCATGCTGGGGCTGTTACACTCGTGACCGTGGTGTATGCACGCAGTGTTTGCATGTGTGTTTGTGTGTGTGTGTGTGTGTGTGTGTGTGTGTGTGTGTGTGTGTGTGTGTGTGTGTGTGTGTGTGTGTGTGTGTGTGTGTGTGTGTGTGAATGCCTGGGCACAGGAATATGTGTGCGTGATCGTGACAGCTTGAGTGCACGGGCAGTTTTGTGTGTGTGTGTGTGTGTGTACTCACCTATATGTACTCACCTATATGTGGTTGCAGGGGTCCAGTCATAGCTCCTAGCCCTGCCTCTTCACTGGTCGATACTAATTCACTCTCTCCCTGCTCCATGATATTTGTCATACCTCTTCTTAAAGCTATTTATGGAACTTGCTTCCACTACTTCACTCTCCAGATTATACCAGTTCCTGACAACTCTAAAACTAAAGAGATACTTCCTAACATCCCTCTCACTCATCTGGGTTTTCAGTTTCCAATTGTGTTCCCTTGTTTCTGTAGCCCATCTCTGAAACATTCGATCCTTGTCCACCTTGTCAATGCCTCTTAGTATTTTATACGTTGTTGTCATGTCCCCTCAATCCCTCCTATCCTCTAGTGTCACCAGGTTGAGTTCCCTTAACCTCTCCTCATAAGACATACCCCTCAGTTCCGGGACTAAGCGTGTTGCAAATTTTTGCACTTTTTCCAATTTCGTGACGTGTTTGACTAAGTGAGGGTTCCATACTGGCGCTGTGTGCGTGTGTGTGTGAGGGTTTCGTGTTCGAGGATGTATATGTATGTGTATTTGTATGTATGCATGGGTTTATGAACTTGCGTGTGTGAGTACACTCATGTGTACATGTACTTGTCTTCCTCATTACTTCAGTGATTACAGTTCTTAGAATACTGTCCGCTTTCTGTATGACCTGTGGCAGAAGCTGTACTGGAAGGTTAGTTTATAGCAAAAAAAATATCATTAAATGAATCTGTCAAATATTATATCATATGTATCGATTTTCAAAAGAAAACATAATGTGCCTTTTCACCTTGTCCAATACAAGTGTGTGAAGTTCAGGATCGCATAATTACATTTATAACCATGTCATTCATCCCATTGTTGTAACATTCCAAGCCTCAATATGTTTTTTCACAGGAGAGACTCCATCTCATCTAAGAACTCTGACTCGGTCATTCATCTGAGAACTACAAGCGGGACAATACAGAGTGGTGTAGATAGTGTTGACTCCACGTTGCCCAGGAGGTTGTCATGGCCATCACCCAGTGTACTATGCTCTTCCTTTGTGTTTCATTGGTAATGCCGAATACTTTACCGGACGATCTTAAGGTCATAAATGACCTTGGCGTAGAGCACTTGACGGGCCTTTCCCACTTGTTTAACTACTTTAAGTTCAACAAATGCCATCCAAGTAAGTTGTGTGTACTAAATGATTTGTATATTAGTATTGATAAATAAACAATTTAACTAAAATAAAAAAATATTACTTCATTTGTACAATGCTCCGAGGTAGTGGTGGGATTCTGTTTGTCAGGAGAAATTAAAGTCTTAGTCATATGACTGAGGTCATCCGCTGGTCTTCCAGTCCACTCTGCTAAAATTTTAAATATCATACCAAAACCTTTCTACTAGCGCAAAGGACAAAATGCATTTCAAGCGCTGCACGATCCGAGAATGGCATCCTTGTATTCCATAAGGTAATGTAATCGTAAATATTAGTGCAGATGCAGCATAAGTTTTTAATGCGGTTATGTATTAGTGCTGAAGATTTCAAGTAAAACGGATTTAGGATTCACAACTTATTCAATGAAAACTACAAATTAGAATATAGGCAGCCCAAAAGAAATTTATTCTTTCCTGTAAGGTACACCAGCACATTAAGTTTTTTTTTTTTTCAGATTATCAACAAAGAAGGTTAAAGGCAATTATACTAGCAAATCAGAAATTATTACATGAAAATCAGTATTTCAATTTCCCAGTATCTTTCATAAAAAAGTGAAAATGGAACCATCACAGCGAAAAATATTTCCAAAATTTGAGGAAGGTTCACCAGCACTTAAGATTTAAGTAACAGTGCATGTAAATAAGTAATTAAACTTTATTAAAACCATATGTACTTAAAGTTCAAAAATCTTTATTGGGCATAACACATGTGTAATGTGCTCACCACTGAACATTATATAAAAATTTAACTCGTAATATTTATGTGAAATAAAACACTGTGGTTTATTTCTAACCGGAAGAAACATTCTCCAGACATTTCACAGAAACCAGTTTTATTAAATCAGCATAATAAAACTTATGCAACTTAAAATGTGGAAAACACATGAGCACCAAAATTAGAAGACTGAGAAGTGCATCCTACAAATAATGCACTGAATTCAACGAAACGTGCCCATGCTTAGCCTAAAACCACGAAACTTTTCATCCAATTCATAAGCAGAATCAACCATTCAAGACTGGTTCTTTCCATAATTATTGTATTTTAATCAGGAAAAGCGGTAAATCAGTAGGGGTCATAGAGCACCTGTGGAATGGGATGTATTGAGATTCGATTCAAGCAAGATAAGTTCAGGTCCTCAGCAGCTTCAAGACATAATCCAATAATATAAAAATAATGCCATTGAAATTCACACATCTGAAAATTAACGCTAAAGTTAACTTTGAGATGTGTGTAAATTAGAAGCCGATCAAAAGGATATTCTCCAGTAATTGATCTGATTTCCACGATTCCAATTTATTTACAATTTGAGTATAATTTCAGATACGCATATACTCGACTAATGGAAATAATTTTTGTTACTGAATATATATTCATTAACGTTTTGAAACCCAAGAGCAAAAGCACTCTAGACTTACTGAATGTAAATATTAATATTTATTCAATACAAATAGCAAATTAGTACTTAAGCAACCCAATGAGAATTTTTTTCCGTGTAATAAGATCGGCTATAAACGCTTAACCATTGGTGTATGTTAGTTGGAAGTACTTTTTAATGATACACAAATAACCCGCACGACGACGTTTCGGTCCGACTTGGACCATTGACAAAGTCACACTAACCAGAAGTGGAGCAGGACGGCTATGTATAGGCAGGAAGAGGTGGTGGTAGTAGTAGTATTAGTACAAGAATGGTATATAATACCGACAAGATGAAATTAAGACACATGCGCAACACCCGGGCATCCCTATCGTAGACGTTTCGCCATCCAGCCAGCCACTGGATGGCGATACGTCTACGATAGAGATGCCCGGATGTTGCGCATGTGTCTTAATTTCATTTTGTCGGTATTATATAACATTCTTGTACTAATACTACTACTACCACCACCTCTTCCTGCCTATACATAGCCGTCCTGCTCCACTTCTGGTTAGTGTGACTTTGTAAATGGTCCAAGTCGGACCGAAACGTCGTCGTAAGCTTCTTTCTTTTATGTCCGGGTTATTTGTGTATCGTTCCAGTCCCGGTATTGTGCCTTTTTTTGTTACTTTTTAATGAATTTGAGATTTATATGTACCAGTTTACAAATTGCATAGTTTATTTTATAAACTTGAACTTTCTTAAAATAAATCGTAGGTTTTTCCTAGAAGATTGTAGAAATTTTTAAACAGAATACAAATGCAAAAAGAAAATTGAGAAATGTTGACAACTCTCGTATTTACAGCAATTAAAATTTCCATGAGTTTATTGCGCCCTTAAATTAGGTATCAGTAGGCTCATACAAATGTTCTGTTTATAACTGATCGCCTAATCTTAGTTCCTTCACATTTACGACCCTGGTTAACTATTGCTAGGTGAAGGTCCGTAGAGCACTTGACAAGTGCACGTGCACTCTGTTCAGTTTTATGAGGACCATTCTCCAAATTAATTTTCGAGAGACAGTTTTAAAAATCCTCTTTTGTTCCATGTTAAAGGAAGATTAGCATTTTTGCGTATGAAGGAACCATTTTTTCCACTTTTCATCTAAACACATGATGGAAGGTGCTCTAGATCCAAGGAAGACGACTTATTATCCACTTGCATGCATCGAATCTCGTTGTCTCCCATTCCTCAGACACTTTATAATTTCTACTACCTTAGCTCTTTCACTGATCTAAGTAAAACAATTATGTATGGTATCCATTCTTAGTAGGTGATAAAACAATAGAAAGAATGAAATGTTTCTTGGGTATAGGCTATGTTGGGGAGAATTTTCTTGAATTTTGTACAATAATTGGGGTATGTATTGTCTGATATGCTTTCTCCGTTTAGTGCGGTTATAGATTGGTACCTACCTGGTACCTACCTGGACGGTATTCAGGGGATCAAGAAAGATTTCTCTTGATTTTTCTACTCAGTTATGTGAAATAATTGTGTGAGATAATTGTGTGTGACCTCAAGGCAATTGTTAAAAGTTTGAATGTATGTTCATAAACCTTAAATAGCACATGCTTATTTAATTTCTTTCTACTCTACATATTTACTTACAAAAATGCTGGGAAATCTTGGAGAAAAGTTTTGATTGATCCTGGCTATTGCAGGTGGCAATTTGCTTTTTGTTTGTGAAGAAATTGGGAAAGTTCAAATACTGCTAGTCATGCAATTATTTTCGAGTGTTGCATGATATTAGTTTCAACTCTCCAGTGCTGATAACGATGATACAACTTCAAAGCGGCTTGAAGTTTATTGTACTGGAGAAGTTTTGCATGCAATATTTCGATATAAATGAGTTACTCCTGGTCTCCTTGTTCTATTGTTTGGTATGTGAGTGATAGAAAACGGTGTTTTGAAGAGGATAACTGCACTAGAACATCTTTTTACTAAGAAATACACCAAAAAAAAACCCGATTTCCGCGCAAAAAAAATTTTTTTTGAGACGGTAGGCCTGCCGACGTTTTCTAGGCCTATATCTCGGAAGTAACTTTTTCACATATTTCGCTAAAGTACACCATTATTAATGATTGTATTGAAATGATTTTCACTGACAATATAAAACAAGGTGTGTTTGAAAATCTGATGATTCTTTTTTTGGAATATATCAAATATTTTTGATTTTGTGGGAGGTAAAAGGCAGATATTTTGGTGAATGCAAAAAAGTCTATCAAATGTATTTTTTTTTTCCATGATAATAAGATAGATGAAACATGTGCATCCAAAATTAGTGTCAGATGTATTCTAACGGTTGGGATTGTCGGAAGTGCCACTCGAAGTGCCATTTTGTCATACTTTGCTGCCATATATGAAGTCACTGAAATATTTTTTTTCTCTGTTGTTTGTTGGCCAATCATACTGAAACTTTGTCACATTCTTCTACATATGAACCTCTAAATGTACACCAAAAATAAAAAAAATTGGTTGAAAAATAAAAGAGTTGGCCAAATTCAGGGACTCTAGCCTTAAGCTGGTGTTCCAGTCAGCTCCAGTTTTAACACTGGTGAACTAAAGCTTGGGAAAGATTTATGAAACTATTATCACGTGCAAGTGCCTCTCTGGTTAAATTAACATAGATCATGTCGGATTGTGGTTTTTGTGTGTTAACTTGATAAAATTTCTTTTCATCGGAAATATATTTTGAACATTGGTATGTATTAGAAAATGTTCTGCAGGGAATATTTATTATGTGTTTCATGCAAAACTGGGCTTTATTAAGTATACAGAAACAGAGATACATCGCCTTAAACGACAACCTAGCACCTTGAGGGAAAGCTCATTTACCTTCATTACGTTGTATCTACGATTTCGCATGCTTTAAAATTTATTGTAGGACCGAATATCTTAATAAATACTCCCTTACATTGGTTCTTTCTCGCTTTCTGTTAGCATTCCTCATTGTTTGGTACTGTTATTTACGTGTGTGAAGTCCAAGCTCACTGTTTAACTTCTAAATTGGTATCGCTTTTTTTCACAGAATGGCAACTGCCAGTTCTATTGGCTGATTCATCTAGAGAAAAAATCTGATAAATTTTGGGTTGAGGCTGAATAGGTGAATTTTTGCCAACTATGTTAATAAATTTGTCAGTAAAATATTTTTAAAAGAGGAGAATTCATCAAGTGGTTCGATTCAAACCTTCAGCATTTGTGTTTTTATCAGGGAAAGTTTTACATTGTTTTTGGGGCATGTAAGTTTTGATTTGGCAATTTTATTAAAAAAAATTATATATGTAGGATAAGAGAAGAATGTCTGTTCTGATCTGAAAGCTAAGTGAGGTTTCTAACTTAGTTTTGGTCAAAAAAATTACCTAACATTTTGTAATTAAGTAGGTATGTAGAGTAGGAAAATGAGTAAAAAAAGTATGTGATATGGTTGGTTAATGAATATAGCCTGGAGTTTTACAACTCACATTGGGTTCAATCCCCACCCGTACCCTGGTTTGTTTGCAATCGTGTTATTACTATTTCGTGAGTCATAGATCAAAATGTTTACTATACATTATATTTAACACACCGGCAGTCCCTTACTGAGGCAGGGTGACCCAGGCAATGTGACGAACTCTATCATCGTCATTCAATCACTCTCCTGCCAGAAGCGAACTGATTTCCCATTTCAGACGAAAGCACCAAGTCGCAGTACTCCCACCCCTCCTCACAGGCCAGGCACTGTATTTTCCAGTTTCATTACTCAAGTCTAGCTAACTATTTACTCAGAATATCTTCATAAATGTTACACTGCTTACACTCCAATAGCATGTCCATTAGCCCATAGAATGTCCAAGCTCTTAACACCCCCTTCTTGGGGCAAATGGCCATAAAATTAGAATTTCGAACTGAACTCCCTATAGTGGATAGAGTAACTCAATATAAGGTCAGTGAGCCCATATAAATGGAATTCTGATGGTTAGTTTTCAAGCAATTGCTAATCAGCGAATCTCCCTAATTTATTATGGCCTGCCCGTTTAATGGAGTATAAATTTGGATGTTGCAAACTTGCAATGGTACAGCAAATAACTATTTTTTTAATTTATTATACAAACAAACAATATAAAAAACATAAAAGGAACTTGTATCCAAACCTTTTTTAGGTATTAGAAAAATATAAAAAGAAACCAAATTGCTACATTGACACATTACAAAGGGATAACATTTTCAAGTCCCATATTCCTGAATTCCATGAGAAAGAACAGTCATTGTATATTACTAATTGCTAGAATCGAAGGATATGAAGCAATTTTTATCCTTCTTTATGCATAGATGTACTTTCCATACGGAACAGTAAAATGACAATGTGGTATAATTGTTCTTGTTGCTGCAATACTTACAAGTACGTACCTTGCCATTCACTGGCCAGTGAGGTAGCGTTTGATCTTCCTTCACAGTGTCATCAGGCCTTATTGCACGTTGGTACTGCTTAGCAACTAGCAATTGCAAGCTTGGCAAATCATTAGTGTCACTACTGGAACTACTTGTTGAAGCTCTTTTAGTTCTGCTGGTTCATCCCAATCTTATTTCCTTTGGATCTTGCAGTGATAGAGATATCATTCCTGAAACTCTTCAGTGGCATGAACTTGGTATTGATTGATTTACAATCATGGCAGTAAAGAAGCCATGCATTCACAACAGCCAGATCAAGAACATAGGCAAACAGCCGCATGTACCAACGTTTAGATTTCATAGGTGTTTTGTGTAGATGCACCAACATGTTACTTTTGTCAATACCTCCCATGTGTGCATTATAGTTCTTGATGACTGTAGGGCAATGGACCTGGCTTCTGTTCTTTGTATCCTTGTTATATCTGTCAAAAAGAGTCACAGGATTAACCTCCTGATCATTTGTCACTAAAGCCACAACTTTGTTGTCCTTCTATCTTACAACAAGGATACCATCATAGGTGCTTTGGAAGTCGCAAGTGCCCCTGGGCACATTGCTCTTTTTCATTTGACAGGAACCAGGTTTGGCTTACCACATCTATTATCACTTACTGTTCCAGTGTATCTGCGGTTATACTTGTCTCTTAGTACCTTAACCAAAGGTAGACTTGAAAAGAAATTGCCAGCATAGATTGCTGATATATTTCTTTGATTGATAGTGGTTGCAAGTACCAGAACAATCTTTGAACTTATTGGCAGTTTTGTTTCTTCCTGTGACAGCTTTATGGGATGGCTGTCAAAAGTTGATTTGCCTCGATACATGAGTATCTTAAATGTTTCCAATATTCTTCAATGGCTGGGTATGAATAAACACCCATAAACAAGAGAATACTAATGAACTTCAAGATTTCTTCAGAATCTGTTGAAAAAGTAGTATATTTTTTTGCTTGGCATACAAATTTGTTTGATATGTTAGGTTGTCAATCATGTCTTCAGTAAAGAAATCGGCAAAATATTCATATGGAGACCCAACTGCAACAGGCTTTTCATGTTGGTATTCAGGCAAAGGGTCATTATGGATGTCACCATGGGTCCAGCTGGGGTTACTGTCAACAGCAAGCTCATCATGAATATCTTCTTCATCAGGCATCTCCTCGATCCTAATACCTGGCTGGTGTTTCTTCCTCCTCATCATCACTTGACACCTCTGCATCCGGTGTCAAGTATTCATCACCACTTTCAAGCAATTCTGGGTCATCTACCTCCAGTTCTGAGTCATTTTCCTCCAAAACGCAGACATATTTTGACTTGGTGTTAGAGGGCTCACCGTAAAACAATTTCTCATTGATCTGGAAGGACAATAAAAACGTTCTGTACACATCCAGACCACTACAAAATTCATATAAGCAACAGAAATATTTTTTATAAATATTTATTTACTGAAATTGAAAACTGGCCCTAAAAGGGCAGATCAACATTTTTTGAGGCCTCTTTTGTTGCACCTTTTTCATTTGCATGGTACACTCATATTATGCTTCACACGGCCTTTATATATATATATATATATATATATATATATATATATATATATTCTTCTTTCATTCAACACACCGGCCGTATCCCACCGAGGCGGGGTGGCCCAAAAGGAAAAACGAAAGTTTCTCCTTTTACATTTAGTAATATATACAGGAGAAGAGGTTACTAGCCCCTTGCTCCCGGCATTTTAGTTGCCTCTTACAACACGCATGGCTTACGGAGGAAGAATTCTGTTCCACTTCCCCATGGAGATAAGAGGAAATAAACAAGAATAAGAACTAGAAAGAAAATAGAAGAAAACCCAGAGGGGTGTGTATATATGTGCTTGTACATGTATGTGTAGTGTGACCTAAGTGTAAGTAGAAGTAGCAAGACGTACCTGAAATCTTGCATGTTCATGAGACAGAAAAAAGGACACCAGCAATCCTACCATCATGTAAAACAATTACAGGCTTTCGTTTTACACTCACTTGGCAGGACGGTAGTACCTCCCTGGGCGGTTGCTGTCTACCAACCTACTACCTATAAAAAGAAAACATAACGTATATTATTTTGTAAAATATTTAGTCAAATCCAAAGACACATAATAATTCTACTTCAATGAGCTGGTAATTTTTTCTCCATAACACCCACAGTGAACTACAAAAGCACATGTATACACAGCCAAATTACAATTACCAGTAGTATTGTGGAGACTTGTTTTTGGTTTAGAAAAACATGTAAGCAGACACTAGGACACATCTACTAGAAAATGTTTTAGTCCTGGGACCTATATATATATATATATATATATATGGTATATATATATATATATATATATATATATATATATATATATATATATATATGTATATATATATATATATACCAAAATATGCCCAAACTATTCATTTACGCACTAGACATAACAATCAGTACTTACCGACATTGTAGAGGATAAAATCCAAAGGTATTTGAGTCTCACTAGATGAAAAAATGTTACTCTCGGTGACGCCAAGCCATGAGTGTTAACATCTTAGTCTCTCAACCAATGGGAAGCGAGAACAGGACTGCACCACTTAGCTGAAGTGACTCAGGGAAGGCTTGTGATTGGTCAGAAATGATGAACGGGAATCTAGATGCGCGGCACGAGCAAGATGACATGCGCAGAAAAGCACATGCTCAGGCCCACAAATTTTACGGCCTGCCCCATAAAGGGATTATTATTAATAACACCATATCTGCAATATTGTGTTTAGGCGGCGAAAAAAATCCATTACACGTCACAGTTCTTTCATGGTTAGGAAATCTTCATGGTGTGTTTGTCATGATATATTATTGCAGTTATTAAAGAATGATCACATTATGAATCAGATTTAACTCATCCTCCGAGGACTATTTTACTCATAATATTCACCTTCATTAAAACTGTAACAAAGGGGGGAGGGGAGAACCAGGGACAAGTAGAAACATATAAGCAGTGAAGTGGTATTTTGAAATTGCCTGCCCACTGTTATCGGTCACATTCCTGGTTAGAGGGAAGATGACTTAGATTGGGCTTATATTTGCAACGAGATGAGTTAGGATTATTGCTCATGTCATGAAAACAGTATATATAATTTCACTTTCTTTTCAAAAGGGCCTTGCTGCCCTCCTCCTTATGTCACTGTGATGGATGAGTGCTTCTACCTGAGTCCTTATCCCCTTCCATGGCAGCTTGCCCGTTACCACTGCCTCAACATGGACGGGGACCTGGCAGTACCCAAGAGTATCTACCTCCTCAAAACTTTCATTCTTGATAAAGCAGGTAAATATTTCATTTGTCTTTATTGTACTTATTTTGAAAGTAGGTTAACTGAATTTAAAACATAGACACTACTATTGATTACACATGTATTCTGTTCTCCATGAAACAAAAATATCTTAAAAGGTAATACAAGTATAAAGAAAACTTTCATTACATATATACTGAGAAGCATTCATATCTCGGTATGTATATATATAGGAGTAATGTCTGTTTGTTGTATCCTGGGTATGTATCAAAACTGTGAGAAGGTGAATGATCGTAATATTTAAATGTTGGCACATTCACTTGTGTGTTTTATATGTAACGCTCACACGTTTTGTATTAGTATTTTGAACGATGATAGTACGATAAGAAGCTTATCGTACTATCATGTATCCTGTTAATATGTTAACCATTTTACATAATAAAGTATAATATATATAATATATATATATATATATATATATATATATATATATATATATATATATATATATATATATATATATATATATATATATATATATTTATTTATTTATTTTTTATTATCACACTGGCCGATTCCCACCAAGGCAGGGTGGCCCGAAAAAGAAAAACTTTCACCATCATTCACTCCATCACTGTCTTGCCAGAAGGGTGCTTTACACTACAGTTTTTAAACTGCAACATTAACACCCCTCCTTCAGAGTGCAGGCACTGTACTTCCCATCTCCAGGACTCAAGTCCGGCCTGCCGGTTTCCCTGAACCCCTTCATAAATGTTACTTTGCTCACACTCCAACAGCACGTCAAGTATTAAAAACCATTTGTCTCCATTCACTCCTATCAAACACGCTCATGCATACCTGCTGGAAGTCCAAGCCCCTCGCACACAAAACCTCCTTTACCCCCTCTCTCCAACCTTTCCTAGGCCGACCCCTACCCCGCCTTCCTTCCACTACAGACTGATACACTCTTGAAGTCATTCTGTTTCGCTCCATTCTCTCTACATGTCCGAACCACCTCAACAACCCTTCCTCAGCCCTCTGGACAACAGTTTTGGTAATCCCGCACCTCCTCCTAACTTCCAAACTACGAATTCTCTGCATTATATTCACACCACACATTGCCCTCAGACATGACATCTCCACTGCCTCCAGCCTTCTCCTCGCTGCAACATTCATCACCCATGCTTCACACCCATATAAGAGCGTTGGTAAAACTATACTCTCATACATTCCCCTCTTTGCCTCCAAGGACAAAGTTCTTTGTCTCCACAGACTCCTAAGTGCACCACTCACTCTTCCCTCATCAATTCTATGATTCACCTCATCTTTCATAGACCCATCTGCTGACACGTCCACTCCCAAATATCTGAATACATTCACCTTCTCCATACTCTCTCCCTCCAATCTGATATTCAATCTTTCATCACCTAATCTTTTTGTTATCCTCATAACCTTACTCTTTCCTGTATTCACCTTTAATTTTCTTCTTTTGCACACCCTACCAAATTCATCCACCAATCTCTGCAACTTCTCTTCAGAATCTCCCAAGAGCACAGTGTCATCAGCAAAGAGCAGCTGTGACAACTCCCACTTTGTGTGTGATTCTTTATCTTTTAACTCCACGCCTCTTGTCAAGACCCTCGCATTTACTTCTCTTACAACCCCATCTATAAATATATTAAACAACCACGGTGACATCACACATCCTTGTCTAAGGCCTACTTTTACTGGGAAATAATTTCCCTCTTTCCTACATACTCTAACTTGAGCCTCACTATCCTCGTAAAAACTCTTCACTGCTTTCAGTAACCTACCTCCTACACTATACACTTGCAACATCTGCCACATTGCCCCCCTATCCACCCTGTCATACGCCTTTTCCAAATCCATAAATGCCACAAAGACCTCTTTAGCCTTATCTAAATACTGTTCACTTATATGTTTCACTGTAAACACCTGATCCACACACCCCCTACCTTTGCTAAAGCCTCCTTGTTCATCTGAAATCCTATTCTCCGTCTTACTCTTAATTCTTTCAATAATAACTCTACCATACACTTTACCAGGTATACTCAGCAGACTTATCCCCCTATAATTTTTGCACTCTCTTTTATCCCCTTTGCCTTTATACAAAGGAACTATGCATGCTCTCTGCCAATCCCTAGGTACCTTACCCTCTTCCATACATTTATTAAATAATTGCACCAACCACTCCAAAACTATATCCCCACCTGCTTTTAACATTTCTATCTTTATCTTTATATATATATTTATGTATATATATATATATATTTATATGTATATATGTATATATATATGAATATATATATATATATTTATATATAGTTGCAGAGATTGGTGGCTGAATTTGGTAGGGTGTGCAAAAGAAGAAAATTGAAAGTGAATACAGGAAAGAGTAAGGTTATGAGGATAACAAAAAGGTTAGGTGATGAAAGATTTAATATCAGATTGGAGGGAGAGAGACTGGAGGAGGTGAATGTATTCAGATATTTGGGAGTGGACGTGTCAGCGGATGGGTCTATGAAAGATGATGTGAATCGTAGAATTGATGAGGGGAAAAGGGTGAGTGGTGCACTTAGGAGCCTGTGGAGACAAAGAACTTTGTCCTTGGAGGCAAAGAGGGGAATGTATGAGAGTATAGTTTTACCAACGCTCTTATATGGGTGTGAAACGTGGGTGATGAATGTTGCAGAGAGGAGAAGGCTGGAGGCAGTGGAGATGTCATGTCTGAGGGCAATGTGTAGTGTGAATATAATGCAGAGAATTCGTAGTTTGGAAATTAGGAGGAGGTGTGGGATTACCAAAACTGTTGTCCAGAGGGCTGAGGAAGGGTTGTTGAGGTGGTTCGGACATGTGGAGAGAATGGAGCGAAACAGAATAACTTCAAGAGTGTATCAGTCTGTAGTGGAAGGAAGGCGGGGTAGGGGTCGGCCTAGGAAAGGATGGAGGGAGGGGGTAAAGGAGGTTTTGTGTGCGAGGGGCTTGGACTTCCAGCAGGCATGCGTGAGCGTGTTTGATAGGAGTGAATGGAGACAAATGGTTTTTAATACTTGACGTGCTGTTGGAGTGTGAGCAAAGTAACATTTATGAAGGGATTCAGGGAAACCGGCAGACCGGACTTGAGTCCTGGAGATGGGAAGTACAGTGCGTGCACTCTGAAGGAGGGGTGTTAATGTTGCAGTTTAAAAACTGTAGTGTAAAGCACCCTTCTGGCAAGACAGTGATGGAGTGAATGATGGTGAAAGTTTTTCTTTTTCGGGCCACCCTGCCTTGGTGGGAATCAGCCAGTGTGATAATAATAAAAAAATAATATATATATATATATATATATATATATATATATATATATATATATATATATATATATATATATATATATATATATTGTGACCATGAACGAGTGGTATTGAATCAACATCAACACTGCGACTAGCCGAGGATTCGAACCCATTTCGTTTTGTCCCTGCCTCGTTTTGAGCGAAAATCCCTTGACTAACCCACTGGACCACACAATCCTACAAGAATCAAGCACCCAGCAGAGCTAGGTGTTTTACCTTGATCCGAGGACATACGGTGGCGTGGGTGCTTCTGAGCTAATTTCATTCAAATCTCCGTTTGGTGTACTAGCCTCCACAAGCAGTATTTGTATTACTGTGGCCACGAACGAGTGGTATTGAATAAATAAAACTGCGACTAGCCCTGATTCTTGTAGGACTGTGTGGTACATTGGGTTAGAGCGTCATGTGATTTTCGCTCACAACGAGGCAGGGCCAAAACGAAATGGGTTGAAATCCTCGGCTAGTTGCATTGTTGTTATTGATTCAACACCACTCGTTCTTGGTCATAATAATATCAACACTGCTTGTTGGGCTAGTATACCAAACGGGGATTAGAATGAAATTAGCTCAGAGGCACCCACACCACCGAATGTCCTCGGATCAAGGTAAAACACCTAGCTCTGCTAGGTGCTTGATTCTTGTAGGATTGTCTGGTCGAGTGGGTTAGAGCGTCATGCGATTTTCATTCATCACGAGGCAAACGATGAAATATATTTTTTTTTCGTTATGTTCAGAATGATTTTTGCGACATTATTTCCTACACAAATTTTTTGCTTGCCTTATTTGGCAAAAACAGCGTTGTTATTTAAGACAAAATCGCAAGTTTTGCCTATTCGGCACAATCTATATATATATATATATATATATATATATATATATATATATATATATATATATATATATATATATATATATATATATACACAAGTAGATAGTTATGAAGAGAATGGCTTCAGTAAATATGAGAGAAGTGAATGCTTTTAATTTAAAGAAGATAAGGTAAAATATAATAAAGTGTTGGGAGAATGATGAGCTACAAAGAGTTCCAGTATTGAGGAGGAGGTTCTTGTTTAACTGTTTCATCTCCATGGGGAAGTGGAGAAAAATAATTACTCCGTAAGCCATGCTTGTTGTAAGAGGCAACTAAAATGCCAGGAACAATTGGCTAATAAGTCCTCTTCAATAAATTACTATAATAATAATAAAAAATATAAAAGCTGGGATGATTGAATTGCGTGGATGTAGTGAAGATGATAAGAAAGAGATGATTGCCAGTGTTATGAATGGAAAGAAGTTCGGTGGCCTAGCTCTAAGCGAAATAGGGGAGTTTCAGTGAGAAAAAAATAAATGAGATTAAATGAGAAGTATCTGAGAAAGTTAGAGCTAAGGAAGGTGTAGCAATAATGTTGAAAGATCAGTGTTGGAAGGAGAGGAGGGATTAAAATAAGTGTTGAATGCAAAAAGTGGGTTATAATAAGTGTTTATGCAGAGGAGAGAGATTTTTAGAATGTTGAGTATTTAGGGAATTTTGAACCAAGTGAAAGAGTAATTCTGGTAGCGGACCTACATGCAAAAGTGGGAGAAATGGTTACAGAGGGCGTGGAACGTAACTTTGGGATGCCAGGGATAAATGATAATGGGGAGCTTTTGACCGAACTTTGTATAGAAAGAGGTTTGGTAGTACGTAATACATATTTTATGAAAAATAAAAAGATCAATAAGCATACAAGATATGATGTGAGGCATAAGGACAGTAATTTGTTGGACTCTGTATTGGTAAATAAAAGACTGTTGGGTAGGCTTCAGGATGTGCATGTTTATAGAGGTGCCACAGATATATCAGGTTATTTTTTAGTCGTAGCTACACTGAGAGTAAAAGGTATATGGGATATAAGAAGAACTGCATCAGCAAGTAAGAGAGAGTTGAAAGTTTAAAGACCAAAGTAGGAGGCAGTTAGGGTAAGATAAAAGCAACTATCGATAGAAAAATAGGCTAGTGGGAGTATAGGCAATGAGGCTGACGATGTAAGGGGTAGAATTAAAAATGGAGTGTTAGAGTGGTCTGCAGAAGTATGTGGCTATAAGAAAGTGGTGGCAGGAGGGAAGAAGAGTGATTGGTGGAATCATGAAGTAAAGAGAGTAGTAAGAGAACAAAAGTTAGTAAATGAAAGGTTTTTATAAAGTGAAAGTGATATAAGATGGATTAAGTATATGCAGAAAAAAAGGAGGTTAAGAGATAGATGTAGAAATGTAAAAGAGCAAATGAGAGAGTGGGTGAGAAGCTGTCAACAAATTTTGCTAAGAATCAGGAAAAAATTGAATTGAGATAAATAAGTTGAGAAATCCTAGGGAACGAATAGATTTGAAAGTTAAAATAGGGAAGGAGAGTTATTAGATGGAGAGTTGGAGGCATCATGATTTTGGAGAGAATATTTTGAGGAACTGTTAAATGTTGATGAAGATAGGGAAGCTGTGATTTCGTGCATTGGCCAGAGAGGTATAAGATCTTGTAGGAGTGAGGGAGAGCCAGAAGTCTGTGTGAGAGAGGTGCATGAGGCTGTGGGTAGAATGAAAGGGGGTTAAAGCAGTTGGGATTGATGGTATTTAAGACAGAAATGTTAAAAGTAGGTGGGGGATGTAATCTGGAATGATTTGGACTTTTATTTAATAAACGTATGAAAAAGGGGAAGGTACTTAAGGATTGGCAGAGAGCATGCATAATGCCTTGGTATAAAGGCAAAAGGGACAAAAGAAAGTGTAAAAATTATAAGGAAGCCTGTTGAGTATACCCGGTAAGGTGTATGGTAGAATTATAATTAAAAGAATTAGAGCACGACAGAGAACCGGATCTCAGATGAACAAGGATAGTTCTGGAAGGGTAGAGATGTGTACACCAAATGTTTACAGTAATCATTGAGTTTTTTTTTTTTTTTTTTTGCATTTGGAAAACGTATATGATAGTGTGGTTAGAGGAGCAATATTATTATTTTTATTATTATTAATTACTATTATTATTATTATTATTATTATTATTATTATTATTATTATTATTAACACATCGGCAGTTTCCCACACAGGCAAGGCGTCCCAAAATAGAAGAAACTCTTTCATCATCACTCAATCCATCAATGTCTTGCAAGAGTTATGCTTAAACCACAGTTCAAAAACTAGGACATATCTTCACCCCTCCCTCTGAGCGCAGGCACTTTACTTCCCATCTCCAGGACTCAAGTTCGGCTAACTGGTTTCCCTGAATCCTTTCATGTTACTTTTGTCACACTCCAACAGCACCTCATGTCATAAAAACGTTTTGCCTCCACTTGCTTCTGTCTAAAGAGCTCTTGTTCCTTTGTAAGTCTAAGCCTCTCATATACAAAATTTCCTTTACCCTTTCGCTCCAACTTTCGTAGGATGACTCCTACCCTACCTTCCCTCTGCTACAAATTCATACACCCTCCAAGTCATTCTTGTTTCTTCCAACCTCTCTAAATGTCCGAAACACCTCAATAACCATTCCTCAGCCCTCTGGATAATACTTTTAGAAACCTTGTACCTTTTTTAATCTCCAAGTTACGGATTTTCTGCATAATATTCACACCACACATTGGCCTCAGACACATCTCCACTGCCTCCAGCCTTTTCCTTGTTACAACATTCACCACCCATGCTTCACACCAATTTAAGATCGTTGTTACCACTATACTTTCTTACATTTCCCTCTTTGCTTTCATGGATAACGTTCTTTGTCTACAAAGACTCCTCTGTGCACAATTCACTTTCTTCCTCATCAATTTTATAGTTCGCCTCGTCTTTCATAGACCCATCTGCTGATAAGTCCACTACCAAATGTCTGAATATAGTCACTTCCTCCACACTTCCTCTCTCCAATCTTATATTCAGTATTTTTCCTATATTTTTGTATCTTCATTACCTTCGTTTTCCCTGTGTTTACTTCGAATTTCCCTATTTTACATACCCTCCCAAACTCGTCTATTAGCCTCTGCAACTTCTCTACACTTTTATTTTGGAAGATTCTGAAATCAGCAAAGAACACCTATGACAACTCGCACTTTGGGTTCTGTACTTTATATTTTAATCCCTCACCTCTTGCTATCACCCGAATATTCACTTCTCTTACAACTCCATCTGTGAATATATTGAATAGCCACAGTGACATCACGCATCCCTATTTAAGGCTTACTTTTTCTGAGAAAAATTCTCCCTGTCTCTACATACTCTAACATGAGCCTCACTATCCCCGTAAAAACTCAGCTGCTTTCAGTAACCTACAACCTAACAATACACTTGCAACATCTGCCACATTGCTTCCCTATCCACCCTATCATATGCCTTTTCCAGTTCCCTAAATACTAAGAAAACCTCTTTACCCTTATCTGAGAACAATAATACGAAAAGAACTTCAATTGAACTTTATTGACTTAAGACTTAGGGAGACTGACACAAGTCAGTCCATCTATCATTCCATCATGCACGAGGAGCCACATGTCTATGGTGCATCCAACAAAATAAGCAGACTCATGGATGTCACTACTGCCCGGCTCCGGATGGGTTACAAGTATCTATGGCAGGTTAAATCACCACCACCAGATGTAGACCAAACGAAATGTAAACTTTGCCAGATGGACTATTGTCACACCCTGCGTCATTATGTACTGGAGTGCGATCAAATTAATGAATTTAGAGACAACTCGCTCAGAAATGTTCAAGAAATGACAAAGTATTTTATCCACAGTGGTATATTAAAAACCATTCTGGAGAAATACCCTGACTTTGCTAGCTGTAAATAAAGCATTACCACATGTGTGTACTCACCTATTTGTACTCACCTATTTGTGGTTGCAGGGGTCGAGTCCTAGCTCCTGGCCCCGCCTCTTCACCTGTTGCTACTAGGCCCTCTCTCTCCCCGCTCCATGAGCTTTATCAAACTTCGTCTTAAAACTGTGTATGGTTCCTGCCTCCACTACGTGTGTGTGTGTGTGTGTGTGTGTGTGTGTGTGTGTGTGTGTGTGTGTGTGTGTGTGTGTGTGTGTGTGTGTGTGTGTGTGTGTGTGTGTGTGTGAGGGTGTGTGTGTGTGTGTGTGTGTGTGGTGTGCGCGTGCGTGCTTGTGTGTATACATATATTTGTACGCTCGTGTGCATGTGTCTGTGCGTGCGCCCTCGTGTGTGTATGTGTGTGCGCGCGCGCTCGTGTGGGTGTATGACCCACTTAATATTTGTATTTATAACTCATTACAATGGTGACCAGGTGTGGACGTATCAGTGGCTCATTACTTTGTAATTTGTTCATGACTGTAACCATGTATAGGAGTGAGGTTGATTCATTACCATTGTAACTTTCCATGACTGTGACCAGATCTACCTGGAGTTCATTACCTTTGTAACTTTTTCAGTTATCATAACTTCGGGGTCCAGTCCCTGGACCCATTATGTACCTCTGTAATCTTTTGACTACCGCCCACAGAATGGGTATGGGGTGCATAATAAAGATATTAAACTAACTAACAACTAACCCTTATCTAAATAATGGTCACTTGTATGATTCACTGTAAACACTTGTTCTAAACATCCCCCCTACCCTTCCTAAAGCTTCCTTGTTCATCTGCGATTCTCATCTCCGTCATACTCTTAAATCTTTCAATGATAACTCTACCATATACCTTACGAGGTTTACTCAACATGTTCATTCCCTATAATTTGTACACTTTTTTTTGTCTCCCTTGCCAGTATAAGAACGAATTATACATGCTCTCTGCCAGTCCCTAGGTATCTTCCCCTCTTTCATACATTTATTAAATAAAAGCACCAACCATTTCAAAATCATATCCTCACCAGCTTTAAACATTTACTCACATCTGGCTCATTGTCACTCCTGCAAGATGTTATACCTCTCCTTTGCTCTCGTTTTATATTCCTTCACCAGTCTCTTAACCTCTGTTTTTTTTATCTCCACATACTCCACCCTTATTATAACATTTATACTTTGTAAAAACCCCTCATATGCTAACGTTTTGTGTCTTACTACTCTATCTTTACCTCATTATCCCACCAATCGCTCCTCTTCCTCCCCCTTGCAAACACCTTACTATACAGTAAACCGTCAATTAAGACGATAGTTGGGTTCCTGAAAATGCAGTGTTGGACGAATCCGTGTTAAAGGAACTTTAGAACTTATGGGGAAAAATAGGGTTACGTTCCTGTGACCCCTAAAAAGCCAAACAACTGTTTTTTGAGGTATCCAAATCATACGAAAATTAAAATAATGCAATTGTTGTTCATTGTCGTTAAGTATGTTTTTTTTTCTGTTGTTCAAAGCTACAAACGAAACAAAAATAATATTTCTTAACTTAAATTGTTCTTGCTGGTGTTCGTCGATGATTGTGAAGGAGGGAGTGGAGAGGCATGCTGAAGCCCATCTGGGCTGAGGTGAATAGTAGTCCAGTCAGTAAGTCAGTCCAGTCAAGTGAGTCAGTCAGTACAGTAATTCAATTCAGCAGGTCACTCATTCAAGTTAGTAGGTCACTCATTCAAGTTAGTCAGTCAGGTCATTCAAGTCAGTCAAGTCATTCATTAAATCACTAAGTCAGTAAAGTCTTTCAGTAAATAAGTCAAGTTCGTCAATCAAGTTAGTAAAGCAGTCAAGTCAGTAGGTTAGTCAGTCAAGTAAGTCATTTAGTAAGTCAGAAAAGTCAGTAGATCAGTCAAGTCAGTAAATCAGTAAAGTCAGTAGGTCAGTCAGTATTTCAGTAAATCAGGTGTCATTCAATAAATCAAGTCAGTAGGTCAGCAAGTCATTCATTCAGTAAATCAGTCAGATTAGTAAATCAGGTCAGTTAGTAAGTCAGTTATTCAGTGAATCAGCCAAGTCATTCAGAAATTCAGGTCAGTCAGCAAATCAGTCAGTAAATCAGTCAAGTTATTCGGTAAATCAATTAAGTCAGTAGGTAAGTCAAGTCAGTAAATCAAACGACAGCTCGAGTTATACATTGCACAAGCCCATATATATTTGCTTCACTACTTTTAATCATACGAATCGACGTTTCATTGAGGCCATAAGATCTCGCCATCTCCACCACACAGCAACCTCATTGAAGCTGATCTAATATCTCGATTTTCGTCATAATTCCAAGAATCGAACATTTTTTTTAATTTGTGTTGCACCTTCCTGCATGCATCCTGTGTGACATGGTTCCTTGGCAGATGCAATGTATGGTAATGAACAGACCACAACGTGATTCACAAACAATGCTGGATAACGCACTGGACGCGTTTATACCGAGCACTGGTACGCAGGTGGCATAGTAGGAAACTAGGGCCTCACCCGTAAAAGACAATGGCTTGAACCACAGGCAGACTACCAAGTGCAAACTACACAGAGAGGAAGATTCCGATCAGTTTGCGGTGCTGAAATTTTTTCCTTACCGAGAAGCTAAACCATTTCAATTGAATTTTACGAAGTGTAAAACGAAAATACTCCGCAATTTGACAATAGTGTAATAGCAAAAACGTTTTAAAGGAAACCATTTTAATTGACAGTCTACTGTATATACAAACATCTCGAGAACATTCTAACAGCCTCGTTGCCTATACTCTCACTAACCCATCAGTCTACCAATAGTTGCTGATGTACTATAATTGCCTCCTCCTTTAGTCTGTAAACTTTCACCCCCTCTCTTACTTTCTGATTATATATATATATATATATATATATATATATATATATATATATATATATATATATATATATATATATATATATATATATATATATATACATATATATATATATATATATATATATATATATATATATACACCACTACAGTTATAAAACTGCAACACTAACACGCCTCCTTCAGAGTACAGACACTGTACTTCCCATCTCCAGGACTCAAATCCGGCCTGCCGGTTTCCATGAATCCCTTCGTAAATGTTACTCTGCTCACACTCTAGCATTACGTCAAGTATTAAAAATCATTTGTCTCCATTTACTCCTATCAAACACGCTCACGAATGCTTGCTGGAAGTCCAAGCCCCTCGCACACAAAACCTACTTTACCCCCTCCCTCCAACCTTTCCTAGGCCGACCCCTACCCCGCCTTCCTTCCACTACAGACTGATACACTCTTGAAGTTATTCTGTTTCGCTCCATTCTCTCTACATGTCCGAACCACCTTAACAACCCTTCCTCAGCCCTCTGGACAACAGTTTTGGTAATCCCGCACCTCCTCCTAACTTCCAAACTACGAATTCTCTGCATTATATTCACACCACACATTGCTCTCAGACATGACATCTCCACTGCCTCCAGCCTTCTCCTCGCTGCAACATTCATCACCCATGCTTCACACCCATATAAGAGCGTTGATAAAACTATTCTCTCATACATTCCCCTCTTTGCTTCCAAGGACAAAGTTCTTTATCTCCACAGACTCCTAAGTACACCACTCACCCTTTAACCCTCATCAGTTTTATAATTCACCTCATCTTTCATAGACATGTCCACTCCCAAATATCTGAATATATTCACCTCCTCCATACTCTCTCCCTCCATTCTGATATCCAATCTTTCGTCAACTAATCTTTTTGCTATCCACATAACCTTACTCTTTCCTATATTCACTTTCAGTTTTCTTCTTTTACACACCCTACTAAATTCATCCACCAACCTCTGCAACTTCTCTTCATAATCTCCCAAGAGCACAATGTCATCAACAAAAAAGCATCTCCCCATTTGTGTTAGATTTTTTATCTTTTAACTCCACGCTTCTTGCCAAGACCCTCGCATTCACTTCTCTTACAACCCCATCTATAAATATATTTAACAACCACGGTGACATCACACATCCTTGTCTAAGGCCTTCTTATACTAGGAAATAATCTCCCTCTTTCCTACATACTCTAACTTGAGCCTCACTATCCTCGTAAAAACTCTTCACTGCTTTCAGTAACCTACCTCCTATAAAAACTCTTCACTGCTTTCAGTAACCTACCTCCTATACCATACACCTGCAGCATCTGCTACATTGCCCCCTCTATCCAACCTGTCATATGCCTTTTCCAAATCCATAAATGCAACAAAAACCTGTTTAGCCTTATCTAAATACTGTTCACCTATATGTTTCACTGTAAACACTTGGTCTACACACCCCCTACCTTTCCTTTAGGCTCCTTGTTCATCTGCTATCCTACTCTCCGTCTCACTCTTAATTATTTTAATTATAACTCTACCATACACTTTACCAGGTATACTCAACACACTTATCCCCCTATAATTTTTACACTCTCACTTTTGTCTCATTTGCCTTTATACAAAGGAGCTTTGCATGCTCTTTGCCAATCCCTAGGTACCTTACCTTCTTCCATACATTTATTAAATAATAGCACCAACCACTCCAAAACTATATCCTCACTTGCTTTTAACATTTCTATCTTTATCCCATCAGTCCCAGCTGCCTTACCCCCTTTCATTCTACCCATTGCCTCACGAACTTACCCCACACTCACAACTGGCTCTTCCTCACTCCTACGAGACGTTATTCCTCCTTGCCCTATACACGAAATCACAGCTTCCCTATCTTCATCAACATTTAACAATTCCTCAAAATATCACCTCCATCTTCCCGATACCTCTCCTATTTTTAACTGACAAATCCATTTGTTCCCTTGGCTTCCTCAAATTGTTAATCTCACTCCAAAACTTTTTCTTATTTTCAACAAAATTGGTTGATAACATCTCACCCACTCTCTCATTTGCTCTCTTTTTACATTGCTTCACCACTCTCTTAACCTCTCTTTTTCTCTCCATATACTCTTCCCTCCTTGCTTTACTTCTACTTTGTAAAAACCTCTCATATGCTAACTTTTTCTCCCTTACTACTCTCTTTACATCATCATTCCACCAATTGCACTTTTTCTCTCCCACACCCACTTTCCTGTAACCACAAACTTCTGCTGAACACTTTAACATAACATTTTTAAACCTACCCCATACATCTTCCGCCCCATTGCCTATACTCTCACTAGCCCATCTATCCTCCAGTAGTTGTTTATATCTTACCTTAGCTGCCTCCTCTTTTAGTTTATAAACCTTCACCTCTCTTACTTCATGCTTCTATTTTCCTTGTATCCCATCTACCTTTTACTCTCACTTAGCTACAACTAGAAAGTGATCTGATATATCTGTGGCCCCTCTATAAACATGTACATCCTGAAGTCTACTCAACAGTCTTTTATCTACTAATACATAATCCAACAAACTACTGTCATATCGCCCTACATCATATCTTGTATACTTATTTATCCTCTTTTTCTTAAAATATGTATAACCTATAACTAAACCTCTTTCTATACAAAGTTCAAAGGGGTCCCATTATCATTTACGCCTGGCACCCCAAATTTACCTACCACACTCTCTCTAAATGTTTTTCCTTCTTTAGCATTTAGGTCCTCTACCACAATTACTCTTTCACTTGGTTCAAAGGTTCCTATACATTCCCAAAATCTTTCTCTCTCTCCTCTACACTCCTCTCTTCTCCAGGTGCATAAACGCTTATTATGACCCACTTTTCGTATCCAAACCTTATTTTAATCCACATAATCCTTGAATTTACACATTTATGTTCCCTCTTTTCCTTCCATAACTGATCCTTCAACATTATTCCTACCCCTTCCTAAACTCTAACTCTCTCAGATACTCTTGACTTTCTCCCATTTATATCTCCCCACCGAAACTCCCCTACCCCCTTCAGCTTTGCTTTGCTTTGCTTAGGGCCACGACAACCAACTTCTTTTCATTCATAACATCAGCAATCATCTCTTTCTTATCAACCACACTACATCCACGCACTTTCAAGCATCCCAGTTTTATAAAGTTTTTCTTCTTCTCTTTTTTTAGTTCTTTGATAAAGTGAGAAGTCACGAAAGCGCTTTTAATTTCGCTATTTTTTCATAGTGTTTGCTTTGCATATTGCGATATCACCTGTTTACTGTGATCTTTTTGGAGATATATATATATATATATATATATATATATATATATATATATATATATATATATATATATATATATATATATATATATATATATGTCGTGCCGAATAGGCAGAACTTGCGATCTTGGCTTAAATAGCAAAGCTCATCTTGCCATATAGGACAAGTGAAAATTTGTGTATGCAATAATTTCGCCAAAATCATTCTGAACCTAACGAAAAAAAATATATTTTACTGTGTTTGTTTAGTATTAAATTATTGTACACAAATCTAAAATATATTTAGTTGGGTTAGGCTAAAATAAATTGTTCTTGTTATAATAAGGTTAGGTAAGTTTTCTAAGAGTCTTTTGGTGCAAAATTATAATTTTTTACATTAACATTAATGAAAAAATATATCTTTATACGTATAAGAGAAAATTTCAGAAAGGACTTAATTTTAAATGAGTTCTTGCTAACTGACCAGTTTTACATATTCGGCACGACATATATATATAGATATATATATATATATATATATATATATATATATATATATATATATATATATACACACACAAAGATATGTGCCCCTACATGCACGTGGAGGAAGACCCATGTTGTACGATGCAAATCATAACTCAATAGCTTTATTGGCTCTGAAATTCAAAATAAGTTTAAATTTCTTGTTATCAACGTTTTACTTTGCATTACTAATATGAAAAACATATTCAGGTTCTTTGAATGTGTTCGTGGGCGGAAATAATACAGGAAATGGGAAATGGATGTGGTTGGACGGAAGACCAGTAGACGAAAACCACTGGTCCCCTGGACTACTAGAAGACCTTCCTAAAAACGTACATTGCCTGGAAATGAGGACAGAGATGCACCCACCCCTGAGTGTTGGCTCCTGTACCTCATCTCGGAGGTTCGTCTGTCAATATCATTCAGCCAATTCTACAGTGTAATGGGCATATTCTCTAAAAGAATTTATTGAATTGTAACAGATTTATAGTACTTAAAATATATTTTCATTTAATAGGACTTCTTATACAATATGAAAAGATAAAAAAAAAATAAAAAAAAAATAAAAGAAATTAAGTAGACTACAGTAGACCTAATAGGTGAGGGTCAACTTTATCATGTGTCTCTCTGCAGTATATAATATCATTTTAACGAATAAGGGAAGCAGAGGAGAAATAAAATAAAAGAGACTGAAACATAAGAATAAATTAAAAAAAAATGATCAAGTGCAAGAAACAATATAACTGTTTGAATGTGCATAACACAAGTATTTTGCAATAACTGAGGTGTTAGTTAATAAAAGATGTGCTACTATGACTTCTTAATGCCGTAAACAAAAGCATACGTATTTCCTTAACGACAACAAAAGTTAAGATCGATTCGATATATCAGAGAGAAAATTTAAATTGCTAAGTTAATGAACGTAAAAACGTTGAAGAAAAATAAAATGAATTATACTATTATAATTTTTTTTAAGGAAATTAAAAATTTGCCTTAGACGTGTGTTTCATTCCCCAGACGTTAACAACTTTGATGTAAATTTATCGAGGACAAAATTTCAAATGCTTCAAGGTAAAAATGCATTTATCTTTGCTGTCAATTTCACTTACGTGACTTAAAATCTGGAATTTACGATTTATTAGTGGCCAATAAATGGTTCAAAGTAGTTAATAACTAATCCACCGAGAAAAAATGAATTGCTTGACATGGTTCTGGCTAATAAACAAAGATAATAATCTAGATATGAATTTAAATTTTTGTTACAGAACATTTACTTTAAATTTCCTGTGGTTATTAGAGTGGAGTAATGGGTCATCTGAAGAACCAAAGTAATTCTCTGAAAATCTGTAGTATCATATAGTGCTATAAACCCAGCTGAGCATTAGTTAAAATATGTTATTTAAAGAAATAAAATAGATATTAAAGGAACCCTGTACAACATAGATACAGGTACATTATAATATGATCCATTATTGATAACGTTGCACTCGCACAATTGGCTTTATCAAATTACAAACAGATCAACCTAGTGAAAGGAATGGTGAACTTATATATATAGAGAATATTGATATTAAATGTCAAGTGAGGAATGTTGAACCTATTACCTTAAGTTGACTAAAAACAGGTGAGACAAATATGTCTTGAGAAGTGTTGAATTTTAGAAAAACCTCTAGAAAGGGCTAGTAGATCTGCTCCTCTGAACTATGATGTTTTGCTGTGTTGGATAGACACGAATTTTCCTGGCAAGAGATTTGGCTGTTCAATAGAAACAGTTGTTCTGGTAATAGTTTCTTGCAATAAAAAGATCGCAAAGATCGCCAGCGTTTTATCCAGGAAACTCTTAATTAAACCATAATCCACCAGCAGAGCATATGCACAAATGTTCAAAGTACACTATGTGTTGATAGCATTATCAACCTTCTTCCTGAAAGATGCTGGTTATCTCTCGCAACCTTAATATTTTTTTCAATAGAAGTTATCCCATTTATACACAAATAACCCGCACATAGATGAGAGGAGCTTACGACGACGTTTCAGTCCGACTTGGACCATTTACGAAGCAGGTTATCTGTGCATTGTTCCAGTCACGGAATTATGCCTTTTTTGTTATGTATCTCAATTATCAATTAATGTAACTGTAATATATATTTTGTAAAGTCTCCAGAACCACAAAAGAATTTTTCATGTATTTTTATCCCAGTTTTCACACCTAAAATAACCTAAGTAGGTAAGATAACCTCTAGTAATCTAGAAAACCCAAAACCAGTTTCTATAATTATTGCGATTAATAGAAATGATGTAGTTTTTCCTCCTATGCATCTTGATCCATCCTAATACTTCTTTTGTTAATAACAATAGATAGTATCAGAATATATCATGACTTTCATCAATAAAATCTCTCACCTAATTTCTCATTCCATAAGAATCTCATTCTGCAAAAAAAGAAAAATACATTATATTTACTCTCATTATTATTAAATATTCGCCGGTATTCTCCCGGCCCGGGCCTTTTCCAAGTGGTGGCCCGGCCTTGACTCCCTCTTTAGGGAGTGTCTGAGACCTAAGTCTCCCATGGGAGGAGACACAAGTACCTCCTCATCTTTGGGACCAACTGTCCCCAGGCCTAGCCACAAGCTAGGCCTCTCTGGTCTGCCATCCCCGCCCCAAGGGGGCTAATGGGAATGACAGTCTTATGAGCTAAAGGCTCGGACTCAGGCACCTACCCTACCCTAGAAGGGTTAGGCATGGTGTCGATGATGTATTTACTCTCAGTTTGTGTTCGAATTATATTTAAAGTTTTTTCTCAATGAATAACAGTAAGAAAAAGTTATATTCATTTAAGTATATAAACTAAATAAAATTTAATATGCAAATTCAACATTTTTAAATATCCAGTTTCAGTATTTATCTACTATGACATCTTGATAATCCTGGACTGAAAATAGATTTTTTCCAATAACCAAAAATTTCTACGTTGATAATTGTTGCATAGAACTCTCATTAGAATATCCAAGTTAAGTTCTCAACATTGGACAATTTCAAATACTCAAGATGGACACAAAAATGTCTGAACTAAAATGTAAATGGTAATTACTTTTGTTGTAAGTGCTTGGGTGTTGCTCTTGCTTCCTAAATGTTTTCAGAGACGTGAAATTAAATTATACTCTTTTGATTCAACCTGTAATTTTTATTTCAATATGGATGACAAACTTTCAAGAAAAAAATTAAATGGTCATAAATCTTGTTCCACTGCAGCTAAGATAAAGGTGGAATTATCAAAATATAATTTTATGTTGAAAAATATGTTTATAATAACGATGTTCATAGAAATAGTCAATGACTATTTATCAGCCCATAACATGCTATGGTATTTGACCAGGACTACCCTTATACTCTTTTTCGGGAAACATGAAAATTTGTTTTTTCGAACGTAATGTTCCTGCACTCACAATTTTGAAAATAATAGAGAAAACATTCGTGATGTTTGGCCATGGTTAAAACTGTATCACTGGCATCACGAAGTAGCCCGAATCCTAAAATAAAATAGAGACATATAGCTTGCACACATGTAAAACAATTTCTGCTGGTTTTGACATGATGAGGAACAGTGAAAATAAGACTTGATGTACGCAGTCCAAAAATAGATGCAAAATACTGGTGGCTCAGGAAAATAAATTATCAGTCATGGAAGGACAAGACCTATAGCTCTCGGGCGCTTCAGCTAGAGCACGTCAAAGCCATTCTGGTGTGGGATTATTACGCTCCCTGAATGGGACCCAATGTATATAATGTACATATTTCTTTTATAATGTAGTATTTTACCTTTTCATATAATTTTGTATTGCTGATATTTTCAATATTAGCTAAATTGAAAATATCTTGCTATATATAATTATTTGACTTAGCTTATGACATTTTTTTAGATTTTATTTAAAAACAATACAGCTTAACATAAAACTCCTTAAATATATATAAATATGCAAAACAACCATTGGAATTTCTCTATTCTTTCAGAGTGGTTGTTTTGCATATTTTGAAATCACCTGTTTACTGTGATCTTATTGCATATATAAATATATATAAATATATATAAATATATAAACACGACACAAATTAACTGACATAAAGGGGTTGCGCATATACACTCGCAAATATTGCTATATAACAGACGTAACATTAAGAAGAATGGGTAATCTGAACCCTATTTCACAAGAAACCTTAGCGAGGACATAATTTACAGATGACTCAGTAACAGGGTCAGATAATGAATTATAAAAACATCCACTGAATCGAAATCCTTTCAGAGGTATATAGTTTACATAATATTAACGTGACATATGACAAAGGCTGAATACAATAAAAAGAATATTCACGAGAAAATATATAAATTAATCACAACCTTCATATTAGTCAATAAACGAAATAACCTACATCATAATCTCATTAAAACAAATACATACTCTTCCCCAACTAACCCACGATACAGGAAATTGCCTAAAACAATACATACGTGCCTCACTACAAAACTTTATCGAGTCATTGCAAAACAGGATGAGCGCATTATATAATGTCAAAAGAAACATACTCCCTTTGTCAGGTCAATGCGTGAAAGAAAAGCACAGTATACCAAACAATAAAGGAGTATATCCTAACATGAACAGCTATAACACATTTCATAAATAACAACAATTAACACCCCAAATCGCGATAAACATATCGCATAACAGACGTAACATTAAGAAGAAAGGTTAATCTAAACCCTATTTCACAAGAAACCTAACAAGGACATAACTTACAGGTGACCTCAGTACCAGGGACAAATAATGCATTATATAAACATCTATTGAATCCAAGCCATTCAGGTATATATAGTTACATAATTACTGTGACATATGACAAAGGTTCAATACAATAGAAAAAATATGAATGAGAAAATATATCAATTAATCACAACCTTCACATTAGTCAATAAACGAAATGACCTACATCATAGTCTCATTACAACAAGTACATACTCTTCCCCAACTAATCCCCAATAGGGAGAATTCTTTAAAACTTACATACGTGGCTCACTATCCTATCGAGTCATTACAAAATAATGAAAGTCATAGACATTCCTCCCTCATCTACAAGATGGGCACATTATATAATACAAAAAGAAAATACAGTACAATCAATTACAAGCTCTCTTTGTCAGGGCAATGCATGAAAGAAATGCACAGTATACCAAACAAACAATAAAGGAGTATATCCTAACATAAACAGCCATAACACACTTCGTGAATAACAACAAATTAACACCTCAAAACGCGATAAACATATCGCACATGAAACATGTCACACAAGGCTGTGTACACACAGGCTTCATAAACCCAAATACTCCTGTAAGATCTTACACCTACATTCATAACACCAATCACACTTAGTATATGACGATGGCCATGACTAGCTCTCAAGCTCCACGTGCATACGTGGCATGTCAACCACATGACAACCCCCACTCTTATTACATACACTACGTTCAACCATTCTATAGAAAGGATCCTGAATGCATGCAAACAATATTTGTACATGGGACACCCCTGCCTAAGTCCCCTACCCATTGCAATTTCCTCCCCCAAACATTCATTTATCTGTACCCGCATCTTGGCTCCTTTGTACAAAGTGGTTACCCAATTAACTATTTCTTCCCCATAACCCTGCCTCCTGAGTATAGCCCTCAACGCTCCCCTTTCCACTCTGTCATAGACCCCCTGCCAATCTAAAGCCAACAATGCCGCCCCTGCGCAAAACTTCTCAGTATCCCATGACCTTCAATCATCGACCTTCCAGGCAACCCAAACTGCGATTTCGAAACCACTCTCCCTACAACACATTTAAACCGATTAATTAAACTTTAGCAAACACCTTATAATCTGCACATAGCAGCGATATGGCACAGTACTCCTTGTGGGTGTGCTGCCCCTTCCCCTTCGGGACCAACACTACAATTGCTGTTGCTTGCTTCTCCCCCATCTCACCCTTCTCCTTCATCTGATTTAATAACCTGACCATGAAACCCCTTATCAGCTCCCAATGTTGTAGATAAAATTCAGCTGTCATTGTCCTCTTCGCTTTCGGGCTGAGTGGACGCACTGTGCAAACAGCTCCTGCTTTCTCTGGTGCGCAACTTCCTGTTTTCACCAAGATGACTGCCAGCTACCGCAGGAGGAGCAACACCGTGTGTGTTGACCTTGTTAAAGGGGCAATCTACCCTACGAATGCCTCAGTTTTATTACCAACGATTATACGGGACACGTATGGCATTGAAATTGAAGAATTACACGGAATAGCACTTAATGGCTCATCTCGAATCTTCATAAAGTTCTGCACAGTGGAGGCATATGAAAGGACGGTGACTCAGTACCAGGAGAACAACATCACTGTATCATCTGGTCTGGAGGTACGCCTGCGGGATGCCTCAAAATACTACACCTGGGTGAGGATCCGCAACGTTCCTTTCGAGGCAGACGATGTGGATATCAGAGAGACTTTTCAAAGATATGGTGAGGTGCATGCTATAACTTTAGTTCGATGGACGGAGGGAATCTATGAAGGATTGCCGGCTGGATCTTACACCGTCAAGATGTCTTTAAGAAGACCTATTCCATCGTATGTTGTCCTGGAGGATTTTAGGACACAGATGTATGTGACCTACGTGGGACAACACAAGACGTGTCGCCTGTGCGGCGCTTTTGACCACATGGCGGCTGGATGTGGTAAAGCAGCAGCGCCGCGGCCTTGGGAACGGCAAGTGGTCACAGAGCCTCAGGCGGCACCTCTGCCGAAGACTTTGAGTGCAGCAGGCAAAGGTAATTGGGCGGACGAAGTGGAGGGCGTGGAAGAGAATTATGTGACGCTACCAGTGGCTTCGGATGCTCTCCCGCAAACGGGCCCGGGAGTTGAGCAGCAGCCTGTGGGGGTGGGAGAGACCGGTGATCCACAGGAGTTATCTACGCCCCTACAGGAGATGATTAAGTCTTTCCTGGACGTGCCTGTGGAGGAGAACCCATCTATAGACAGGAGAATTCTGATGGATGAGAAGGACTTGACTGAGCAGATTCCAGGGCCTCTAGGGTCAGAGCCTGGCATGTTGCAGTTGCTACAGGTGGAAGCTGAGGTGCACAAGGGGAATGGAAATACCGATATAGAAATTGAGGGTACATCTAGAAAGAGGGCTGGAGGCTCGTCGGATGAGGAGGTTATAACACCAGCTCAGCGTTCAGGGAAGAAGACGTGGGCGGGAGTGATTAAGAAGGGGCAGGGTAGTGCACAGGGGGGGGAGGGGGTCCAGGCGGGAAAGAGTGCACGGGAAAAGACAGAAGCAGCAAAAAGTGGAACAGAAAGGACACAGAGACATAGAGGAAAGCCACCCTTTCTGAATCTTTAAGTGTCTAACGATAAACGCGAATGGCCTAAGAGCTGACGATAAACGAGTATGGTTGGAGGATGTTTTGCGGCGTTTTAACATTGATGTGTGTTTTATTCAAGAACACAATTTTAAGTATGTCAGAGAGTTGAGGCTGAACGGTTTTAGGATGTATGTTGGTAGTTCAGTGAAATTAAAGGGTGGGGTGGCAGTGGCAGTGAGGGAGTCCAGCCCTTTCCACGTGCTCAAGTGGGAAGAGGGAGGGGAGGGGAGGGTGGTGAGGGTGGAGGGGATATGGGGTGAGATTAGAGTATGTTTTCTGGGGATATATATGCCGGCAGATAGTAACATACGGGTAAAGGTGAATTTTGTAAGGGAGGTTTTGCTTTTCTACATGCGGGGTTTACCAATGGTTTCTATAATAGGTGGGGATTGGAATTGTGTAATCAGGAATAAGGATGTGGAGCCGAGAGGGGCAGGGTGTGTGCTTGGAGTATTGAGGGATTTGTTGAGGGATGCAGGGGTTTATGACATAGTCAGGGGCGATGGGTGGAAAGTAGAGCACACGTTTATGCGGAAGGGTTATGCTGCCAGGTTGGATCGTATATATATAACTCGAGATATAACAGTAGAACGTGTAATGACGATAGATTTAGGTTTTTCGGACCATCGTGCCGTTTTGGCAGAGATGGCATGGGAAGGGATGGTTCGTAGGTATGTGGGTTATTGGAAAATGAATGTGAGGCTACTTCAGGGAGAGGGGGAGGGGTTGTTTTTTAGGGAATGGTGGAAGCAACTATGGGAGGCTCGCAATGAAGAGGAGGATGTCTTGGAATGGTGGGAGAAGCACGCTAAATTGCAGATTAGGGAGTATTATCAGCATAGAGGAAGGGATGAGGCGAGGTGGAGGTATGGTTTACAGAAATATTTAGAGGGGCAGCTAAATGATTGTTATGAAGGGGGAGGGAGCCTAGACATGGAGAAATAGAGGTTTTAAGGGGAAGATTGAGGGATATACAAAATTCTCGTTTTGATGCGATACATGTGAGGGAAGGTTTAGAGGAGGTTCTATGGGGTGACAAACCGTCAGGATGTGTTTTGAGGAGATTTAGGAATAGGCAACAGATGACCACAATTATGGGATTAGAGGTGTGTAAAGGGGTGGGGGGATATAGGGTGGGGCAGGTACTTAGTACCACCGATGGAATGAGCAATTATGCTGATTATTGGTTCAGGGAGAATTTTAAGCAGAGGGAGGGAGGAGAGAGGGAGGGAGAGATTCTGGGAGAAGGAATTAGAGGTATTTTAGGGGAGGAGGAGAGTGCGGTAATAGAAGGTAGGATCAGTGAGGAGGAGGTGGAGGAGGCGATAATGGGCTTGAGTAGGGGAAAAGCGCCGGGCATTGATGGAATTCCTAATGATTTCTATATTACACATTGGGATTGTATGAAGGAATGGCTGGTCCAGTTGTTTAACTGTATGAAGGAAAGGGGAGTGTTGGGGGAATCGCAGGGCACATGGGTAGTTGTTTTGGTCTATAAGGGAGGTGGGGGGGAAGACCTTGGGTGCTTTTAGGGCGATCTCCCTCATGTGTGCAGATTATAAAGTTTTTGCGAAGGTTTTAGGTAACCGTATGAAAAAGGTGCTTGACCGAGTCCTACATAGAGGACAGTGTGGGATTCCAGGTCGAAGTATGAGTGAGGGGCATGGAAGAATTAAGGATTTTGTGGAGGGTAGACAACGGGGGGGATCTTGGGGATTGATTGGAAGCAGGCTTATGACAGTGTAGATAGACATATGTTGTGGTGCATTTTAAAAAAAACAGGGTTTTGGTGATGAGATCGTGCGCTGGGCGACTACTTTGTATACGCCTGCAATGGTCAGGGTACAGGTTAATGGGAAGTTAGGGTTGCCGGTGCAGATGGGGATGGGTTTGCGACAGGGATGCCCCTTGTCTCAAATCCTCTTTGCATGCATGCAGGACCCTTTTTATAGGCTTATAGAGGAAGGAGAGTGGGAACAGGGAGAGGTGGGTCCTGGGAGATGTGGTATTGTGGGGTATGTGGATGACACCACAGTTTTGGTAGGAGGGGAAATAGGATTGGGAAATGTGGGACGTATAATAGAGATTTTTGGTGGGGCGACAGGGATGAGGGTTAATGGAGCAAAGTCAAAGTTATTAGAAGTAGGCACGTGGGTGGGGGGGGTTTGGGGGAGCAGTATGGGTGGAACGTAGTGGATAGAATTAAGATATGTGGGGTTGTGTATATGGCAGACGCTGGGGAGGCACAGAGAATAAATTCCAAGGAAGTAGTGAGTAGAGCGATGGGTAGGATGCGCGGGTGGAGGGCTGGGGATGTAACATTGCAGCAGAGGGTGGTGGTAGTAAATACACTTGTGTACAGTAAAGTGTGGGGCGTGGCAGAAATATATCCCCTGAGGTCGTGTGATATTTAGGAACTGGAGAGGGTGGTTTTGAGGTATGTGTGGGGTTATGGGAAGCCATGGCTACGGAAGGAGGTGGTGATGATGGGCGTGCGGCAGGGTGGGCTGGGTCTTATACCTTTGGACACACAAGTGAAGGCAGTGTATGTGAAGCAGCGGTACTTGAGGGTGGGAGGGGAGAGGGGTAGAAGGGTGGGAGAGGTCATGAAGGATGTGCGATAATGGTGGAAGGGAAAGGCACTACTGGAGTGTGAAGATATGGTGCGAAATTTGTTGGCAGTAAGGGAAGCAAAAAAGTAAGGGTAAGTAGGCTTGGGAGGACAGGTTGGCAGGGTACAGTGATACAGGGAGTAGCTACATACCCAGTGTATGATTGGAGGGGCATTTGGGAAGACTATCGGAAGATCAGATTAAAGCCATGGGTTCGTGAAGTGGTTTATAGATTCTTTATGGGAATTCTAGCTACACGACCTAGAAAATGTACAGAGAACTTTCACGGCGCGCATAACGGAGATAAAACACCTCAATTATTGGGAGCGCTTGAGGTTTCTAAACCTGTATTCCCTGGAACGCAGGAGGGAGAGATACATGATTATATACACCTGGAAAATCCTAGAGGGACTAGTACCGAACTTGCACACGAAAATCACTCACTACGAAAGCAAAAGACTTGGCAGACGATGCACCATCCCCCCAATGAAAAGCAGTTGTGTCACTAGCACGTTAAGAGACCATACAATAAGTGTCAGGGGCCCGAGACTGTTCAACTGCCTCCCAGCACACATAAGGGGGATTACCAACAGACCCCTGGCAGTCTTCAAGCTGGCACTGGACAAGCACCTAAAGTAAGTTCCTGATCAGCCGGGCTGTGGCTCGTACGTTGGTTTGCGTGCAGCCAGCAGCAACAGCCTGGTTGATCAGGCGCTGATCCACCAGGAGGCCTGGTCACAGACCGGGCCGCGGGGGCGTTGACCCCCGAAACTCTCTCCAGGAAAACTCCAGGTAAACAAGGTCAGTGCTATATAGAATGGGTTATGTAGGTGCTGGCACTTGTTTGCATTGTGAGGAAGAGGAGACGGCTTTTCATGCCATATATTTTTGTGAAAACTTGGGTTTTGTAAGGGCGTGGTTAGCGAGAGTTCTGGGTATAGTGGCGGGAGGGGGGAGAAACATTTCAACTTTGAGGGCTTTGCATTTTGATGTGGGAGGGGTTTCCAAGGACATTCGGAGGGCAGTGATGTATGTAGTGGCAGATTTTTTGTATGTGGGAGGTGGGGGGTGAATATAGGGTGCAGGCACTTGCGGCGAGTGTGTATCGTACAGTATGCAGAAATAGGCTACTATATGGGAGGTTGTGGGTAAATAGTTTTCCCTTGGGTTATCGTAATCTGACGGTAGGTGTAATGTTAGGGTTGGGTGTAGTTTAGAGCTGGATTGGGCTGGTTCTCCCTAAACTGGCATTCTTGTTCTTTTTTTGGAGAGTAGTGGAGGATGGAAGGTGGAATAAAAGTGTGTGGTAGAGGAGCATATGGGTGTAAAGTCGTTAGGAATGAGGGGGGGCGTAGGGGGGGTGAACTGGTGACATTTGGTTAAGAGACAGGGGTTTTATGACTTTCGACGTCAGGTACGAACTTGAGTATGGAAGGGAACGTGAGTTTGTGTTTTTTTAATACAGATAGCATGGGGTCAGGGGATGGCAGGGGGTGGCTTTCTGAAGTGTCTTTTGTCAGGTTGGTTTTGTTAATGATTGAGGTAGTACTGACCGGTACATGTTTTATTAGGAGCCATAAGTTATATTGTGTAACTTAGTGCGTGACAGAGTAAGTCTGATATTGCTCTGGAACATTGCTAATAAATATATATATCTTGTTGAACATGATAATAAATAAAAAATGAGAATATGTATTAGTGAGTGAGTTACAATTTCTAGTGTACTGTTACCATATTAGTTGGTATTCTTCACTTTGTCAAATAATTACTATCTATATATTGTTATAAGTTATTTATGTTAGTTCTTATTTTATACGTTTTAAGTGAACAAATGTAAGGTGTTGTGACGTCTAGTGCAAGTGGCATTTATCTTGCACTGGGGAAAAGGGGAAGTGTAAAGTAAATATGATTGGATCATAACAAAATGTCATTGGATATATGTACACTGCATTTAGAAGACGGGAAGGATTGTGAGGATTGTCAATATATGTATTAATTCTTATGTAAATTTCATGGAAATCAGTGTGATTATAATGTACACCTATAAGTCGGATGTTAAGTATTGATATTATTATGCTTATTGTAATATAATTGATTGATGAAATGTATAATCTGGTTTTTATCTTTGGAGTAAAGAGATAAAAATCATAGGTGATGGGGGATATTTTGTAAGCACAAAGATGAATCAGCAATATGTATTTAGAAAATGTAAAAATTGTATTTTTCTGTGGCGGAGACGATAAGGGGTTCTTATATTCCTTTATGTTATTGTATTTTAATGTATTTTTAAATTCAATGACCGATGGAGGTTATGAGTGGTGACGGCAGACACAGTTACTAGGCATGTGTGGGGGGGGGTGAAGAGTCAGCGGTAGTGTATTAAACTCACCACCGTGCACGATATTGATTGTTATCATGGGGTATATGAGGGTTATTGTGTGGATTATTTTCTTTGGTGGATGTGTGCCATCATGTTCAGACATTCCTTGTATTATAGTCAGCCTTTTAGATGGCTGGATTGTGTTTATACAAGTTGTCAATGATGTCCTTAATGCTCTAATAAATGTATAAGAGATGTCAATGAGTATACTGAGGTGAAAGTGGTATGGTTTTCAAGGGGGGGGGGGGGAGTGTCAGCATTACTAGGTAGGACTATCGTTTTTATTATAAGACCATCTTTCCACGTGAAGCACAGTACATAAAAGTAGTGTTTGGAGTGCAGCAGCCAATTCTGTTGTCATTATATAAGTGCTTCTTTGGTATTTGTGTAGTCACTGCAGATTATCGTTTTACTGCCTATATCTTGTTACATATTGATTATGTACCTATATATTTTTTGTACCTGAGTTTTAAATAAAATATAAAAAAAAAAACACTACAATTGCTGTTGCTTGCTTCTCCCCCATCTCACCCTTCTCCTTCATCTGATTTAATAACCTGACCATGAAACCCCTTATCAGCTCCCAATGTTGTAGATAAAATTCAGCCGGGAGACCGTCTATTCCCGATGCTTTGCCCTTCCTCGTTCCCCTTAATGCCATCTCTATTTCCTCTACCGTAATTACCCTTCCTAATGCCTTCCTATCACTGTTCCCTAAATAGCACGTCACATACTCACACACCTTCTCTAAAGCCACATCCCATCCTCCCCATTTGTCCAACACCCTTCATACCATTTATCTGCAAGCGCACACATTCCTTTCATAGCCCTTATCTCCTAACCTACTCTATAACCTCACGCCGACTCGTACACCTCTATCTAACCTTGGGATAGCTGTTACCTGCTGCCTTTGCTTTTGACGCCGCAACACACACCGATGGCTTGTTGCCCCAAAGCACCTTCTCTACCCCTGCCTGCACCCTTACCGCTTGAAACCTCTCATTTTGTAACTCCCTCAGTCTCCCCTTCACTTCGACAATATCATCCATAGGATAGTTGCCCCCTACAGCCCCCTGCTCATAACAACTCCGATGACACAAAGATAGGTAGGATAATTGATTCAAACGTAGATGTTAGGGAACTTCAGGAGGATTTAAACAAACTCTATTCTTGGTCAGAAAAGTGGCAGATGCAGTTCAATGTAGATAAGTGCAAGGTTCTGAAGCTTGGGAGTGCCCATAACCCTAGTACTTATAAATTAAATGATGTAGAACTTAGCCATACAGATTGCGAAAAGGACTTGGGGGTTATGGTGAGCAGCAACCTTAAACCAAGACAGCAATGCCTAAGCGTACGTAATAAGGCAAATAGATTACTGGGATTTATATCAAGAAGTGTAAGCAACAGAAGTCCAGAGGTCATACTGCAGCTTTATACATCATTAGTAAGGCCTCACCTTGATTATGCAGCTCAGTTCTGGTCTCCGTATTACAAAATGGACATAAATTCGTTAGAAAACATTCAGCGTAGGATGACTAAATTAATACATAGCATCAGAAATCTTCCTTATGAAGAAAGATTGAAGACTCTTAAGTTACATTCACTTGTTAGACGAAGAATGAGGGGAGACCTGATCGAAGTGTATAAGTGGAAGATAGGTATTAATAAAGGGGATATTAATAAGGTCTTGAGGATGTCTCTCCAAGAGAGAACCCGCAGTAATGGATTTAAATTAGATAAGTTTAGATTTAGAAAGGACATAGGAAAGTATTGGTTTGGAAATAGGGTAGTTGATGAGTGGAACAGTCTACCTAGTTGGGTTATTGAGGCTAGGACTTTGGGTAGTTTCAAATCTAGGTTGGATAAGTACATGAGTGGGAAGGGTTGGATTTGAGTGGGACTTTCACATCAGAGCTTATTTCTTGGGTAGCATTGAAAATTGGGTTGGGTAAATGTTTTGTTAGTGGGATGAATTGTAAAGGACCTGCCTAGTATGGGCCAGCAGGCCTCCTGCAGTGTTCCTCCTTTCTTATGTTCTTATGTTATGTTCTCTAAGTAGTTTGAAAGTCCATATTTTAAGTTATTTATACGTTTACCTTCCCTCACATATTTCCTAATCCTTTCGTTAGCGACACAATCCCACCATTTCACGACATCTTCCACCCCCTGTGCGTCCTCACTAAGCTCCTTGCATAGGGGAGAAAATCCCTCTAACCCCTCCTCATCACTCAACACACTTATGTTTAATTTCCAGTAACTCCTGTATATTTCCGCAAGCGCCTCCCACCCTACCTCCACCATCACTGCTCTATGATCCGACAATGCTACCTCAACAGTTTTGAAAGATTGTAGTACAACCCCTTGAGAAAGATGCACCCTGTCTAACCTCGTTGCATACCCTCTCCTAACAAGCGCATGATCTGTCTCCCACATCCCCCCTCAAACGCGTTTCATAACCGAATATCGGCCCTCCTAATGACTCAATTCCAGTCGCCACCTACTAGTGCCACCTCCGGTAATGCAAGTAAGAAAAACACAAGGTCATTACACACAAACTCCTGTTTCACCTGTATATTATTCTCTGCAGGTGCATACACGCATACAAAGGACACACGCTTGCCCATCCACCAACCATCTACGCGCAACACCCTCCCCCCCCCCTCACTTCTCTGCAAAACAAATGGGCTCACCTCCCTAATTAATATACCCACACCTCCTTTCAAACGGGCAGATGGCAGGGTTACCACCTGAAACCCTGCCACCTCCAACACCCTACCCTCCTTAATATTATGCTCCTGAAGGAACACAACATCCACTCTAGATTTATTCAGAAACGTTCTAAACCATTCTCTCTTTATACTATTACACAAACCATTAATTAATGTTTACCGTCATACACCTGAGGCCTTTTAAAGTTTCCACCCCTGCCTCCTCTCTCCACTCTTCCCAGGGGCACCAGAGCTTGTAGTTCCACTTGTCACCTTCACACTTCCCTCTCTCCCCTCCCCCCTTCTTTCTATGTCTCCTGTCGTGGCCACCACTACCTTCACCTTCCGCCCAAATCTGCTTCCCCGGCCACTGCGCTGGCATCAGGACATCATCTGAAACCGACGCAGCAGCCCTCTTCCTAGTGACGATCACATCCTCCACATCTTGGTCTGGGGATGCCTCACAATGGACTTCTACTTCCACTGTACATTGGTCCATGGATCCCGGTGACACCTTTGCCATGCTATCAATCCTGTAGTCCATATGGTTCTCCTGTCGTTGACGCTCCACAGTCGTCAACTCGTCGTCTACTACCCGCTCAGGTGCAACCGCCTCCTCAGGCGTCGACAAAGACTGCAACACCTCAGCCAATTCCTCCTCAATTTCTAACACTTCCTCCTGTGCTTTCTGCTCACCACTTGCCTCACCCTCTGCCCCAGTCATATGCGGCTCATCCACTATCTCGCTCCATAGACGACCACGCCATCCCTCACATCGCTGTTCCCCACCTGCTTCCTCCATTGCAGGAGCAGATGCCTCCACCTCTGGGCCAGGCGTTCATTGCCGCTTCCCACATGCCACTGCTATGTGATCATATTCCCCACATAGGCGGCATGTACGTCTTTTCCCGGCATATGAAACCATGACCTGTGCCCTGAATTCCTGTAGGTACACGTAGGACGGTATGGGGTGTCACAATGTCATTTTTAGGTTAAAAGGGCCTTCCGGCAGACCCACATAGGCTCCCGTCACCCACATACCATGCTGGGCCAAATGAACTGTCCCATATTTCTCAAAAACTCTTCTAATATCTGCCTCATCCACCTCAAAGGGAACGTTATGAAGCTTGATCCATGTGTAATGCCTGGATACAAAAATCATCCTCACGCAAACAGCTGGCGTAGCATCAAAACTTACAACGATTCGTAGGACGTTGCTGTGAGCAATTTCACAAAAATTCCGTGAGCTCCATTTAAAGCTACTCTGTATAACTCTCCATCCTGAATGCCATACATCTCTCTGATGATCTTGGGTAGTAATACTTGCGCCGAAACAGGCGATATTGCCACTCGGAGAAGCTCAATTCCGACAGTGTTGATCCAGCGTCTATGACTGAACGCCATTTTGACTAATGGTAGTTCTCCTGATTTGACAGCAGAGGTGCGACAGCACCAGCTCACACCACAGCAGCCAGGCAACTGAGGAGCATCTGCGCAGTAGATCCTCCCGGCCCAAAAGCGAAGAGGACAGTTGCTTATGTCATTAGGTAGGATGCAATATTTACACTTTATTCTGTGTACATTGTTTGAGGGTTGAGCAGCTGCCTGCACTGGCAAGCTACCTTGTTAACTATCACCTTGCTTGTTTGTGTCAGCTCCATGCTGGAGTAGCCGGGTGAGTCACGTGATCGTACATGAGATGGGAGACTGCCTTGTTTTCCTCCTTCCCTCGTTACTGGTCCTTGTTGAACCAACATTTCTCTCGCTCTCTTGTTTGGTCATTATTTAGACTGTTTTGGTAGATTATTATAATAAAAAAGAAGCACTAAACCACAAGGGCTATACAGCACTGCAGGGCAGGAAGCGAGGGTATCAGGTGGCAAAAGGGAGATGGAAGAGTAATAGGTTACGGAGAACAGCGGGGCAGTGGACAGTGAAAGGGTAGAGGGCAGCAAGAAATTGAGGTAGAAAGGGCTGAGGGGAGTGCAAAAGGTATCATCAGAGTTTGTGGAGTAAATCAGTCGTTGTCAAGAAGTCAATGAGTCAGGATTGAAGGAGGGTCCATCAGCAAGAAGGGAAGGTAAAGAGAGAGTAGTAGACCCGAGACGACGTTGGAGGTAAATTCTGTGTGCTCGTTGATAGAGAAGTCAGTCTAACAGAATGTGGCTAATCGAAACTAGAACTTGACACTTCTCACAGAGAGGAACAGGGTGCCTCTCCATGAGATACCCATGAGTAAGACGAGTGTGGCCAATGCGAAGGCGGGAGAGAGTAGTCTCCCAACCTTGGCACTGATGACAAGAAGACGGCCAATAACTTATGCTCGGTTTAATAGAATGAAGTTTGTTACCGAGTAGAGTTGACCAACATTGTTACCAACGGGTGTGAAGGTGGGTAACTATTACGGCAGAATAGTCCGGAAATGGAAAACCTCTATATGAAACTGGTAGGTCATGTACTGCTGACGGCGCAGCAGCCTGTACGTATGCAGCCCTGTACGTCAACATGACCAGGGACCCAACAAAAAACAATATCTTTATGCTTGATAGAGATACGGCATAGCCGAAGTTGGATACGGAGAACTAGGGGGTAAGGTGTATCAAATTTCCGTATGGCCTGTAGAGCACTAAGGGAGTCTGAGACTACCACAAATGATGACCCAGGCATATTCACACAATTCAGCAGTAAAAATGCTAGCCAAAGATAGTAAATGCCCTCGCACGACGCTGTCCGGAAACACTGCTGCAAATCCGACGGCGTCAGAAGACTTAGAGCCATCTGTGTACACTGTGATGGCATGAGAATGAGAGTGGAAGTGGTCAAGAAAAAGAAAGTGGGAAGCCACCATAGGTAGTTGGGCTTTCGAGAAAGGGAGCAGGAAAGAACAGACCTGAACAACTGGAACTTCCCAGGGGTGTAGGGAAAAGTGAGATGCTACATGAACATATAAAGGTGGTAACTGAAGGGAAGATAAGAGCGAATGTAGGCGAAGAGAGAAGGGACAGAGCAAACAGGGGCGGCAAACAAATAAAGAATGTCTACTAATATCAGTGACCATTCTATAAATGGAAGGATTGCGGAGATCATGAGCACGTACATAGTAGCGAAGGTAATGGGCATTACGGCGATCAGACAAGGATGGAACATTCGCTTCTGCATAGAGGCTCTCAACAGGGGAAGAGTGAAAAGCACCAAGGCATAAACGTAATCCTTGGTGATGGATGGGGTTATGGCTAGAGTAGCAGGACAGGCCGCTGAATAGATCTGGTCACCATAATCGAGTTTCGATAAAATAAGGGCTGAATGTAGGCGAAGGAAAGTTCGACGATCAGCTCCCCATGAAAGATGAGCAAGGGTTTTGAGAAGGTTCAGCCGGCTGTGGCAAGTTGCCTTCAGAGAGGTAATGTGAGGTTTCCAGGATAACCTACGGCCAAAGAGAAGGCCTAGAAACCTGACTGTATCACGTTCAGGGATACGGGAGCCATAGAGGTACAAAGGATGATCAGAGATGACAGAGCATCTAGTGAAAGTAATTTGGCGAGTTTTGGTACTGGAAAATTTAAACCCATGCGTGGTGGCCCAATTGGAAACACTGTCGACCGCATGCTGGAGAGAAACTGTAATGAGGTGACAGTCAGCGCATGCACAAGCAATAGCGAAGTCATCTACAGAGAATGATGGGCAAATATTGGATGAGAGAACAAGGAGAAAAAGTGTTGTGCTCAGAACACATCCCTGAGGGACACCTTCAGGGAGAGCGCATTATTGACTCGAACACGGAAATGTCTGTCAGTTAAAAAGTTCTTAAGGAAGGATGGAAGATTGCCTCGGAGGCCTAAAGAGTGAGCTTGGGCCAAAATATTATACCTCCAAGTTGTGTCACATGCTTTCTCAAGGTCAAAAAATATGGCAATAACTGAGTGGTTATTCGCAAAGGCATTACGAACATACGTATCCAAACGTAGTAAGGGGTCTATGGTGGAATGGCCCTTATGAAAGCCATATTGACGTGTGGAGAGACTGTTGTCTCTAAATACCACATTAAATGTCTATTTACCAGATGTTCCATCACTTTGCTAACTGCACTGGTAAGAGCGATGGGACGATAGTGGGAGGCTTCGTGTCCCATAGTACCCGGTTTGCAGAAAGGGAGAACAATTGCAGATTTCCACAGCTGTGGAAGAACTCCCTGTGACCAAATAAGATTGAAAAGGCGTAAGAGGACTGCAAGGGCTGACTAATGTAAATGTTGTAACATACGAATATGAATGTCGTCAGTCCCAGCTGCCGATGATCGGCAAGCTGAGAGTGTTGCCTCCAGTTCCTGAAGAGTAAAAGGCACATTATACTGTTCTTCTCTGAGAGAAGAAAAGTCAAAGGGTGCTAACTCTCTGGCAGACTTTGAGGAAAGAAACGAGGGACAGATGGAGCCCCAGGGAAATACGGACCAGATGATTGCCAATTTCAATGGCAACATCTAGAGGGTTTGCTATATCAACACCGGCAACCTTTATAGATGAATGGTTCAGAAAACCGACATGTTAATAAATTAGAGACATGTGCAACTCTTGGGTATCTTTATTGAGGAAACGTTTCGCCACACAGTGGCTTCATCAGTCCATACAAAGGAGAATCTTGAAGAATAGGAGGAGAATGAGGTAATCAGTCCCTCAACCTTGAGTCGATGTGGTCAGTCCATCAATCTTGAATAGAATACGGCATACGTGCTGAGGAGGAGCTTATAAACCGTTGGCACTGCCTCTGACCGCTGCACCTCTCCTGCCAACGGTTTATAAGCTCCTCCTCAGCACGTATGCCGTATTCTATTCAAGATTGATGGACTGACCACATCGACTCAAGGTTGAGGGACTGATTACCTCATTCTCCTCCTATTCTTCAAGATTCTCCTTTGTATGGACTGATGAAGCCACTGTGTGGCGAAACGTTTCCTCAATAAAGATACCCAAGAGTTGCACATGTGTCTAATTTATTAACCGGCAACCTGCAGAACTGGAGCCGGGTTAGGAGAATATTTACCACTCAGTTTCCGTACTTTTTTTCCAGACTGCACTCATAGAGGAAGCAGAGGTGATGATGGAGACAATCTCGCCAGCAAGTGCGTTTAGCATCACGGATGACACGGCGAGGGATCGCATGCTTCTGCTTAAAATCAAGAAGTCTCTCAGTGGTTCTATTATACCGGTACCTGCCCCATGCAGCACGTTTCAAACGTACTGCACGAGCACAAGCAGGAGACCACCAAGGCACGCATTTCTGAGAATGCCTGCCCGAGGTTTGGGGTATAGAATGAGAAGCTGCAGTTAAAACTGAGGACGAGAAGAGGTGTAAAAGCTCATCAATGGAGGACGATGAACGAAATTCACTAAAAACAGTCAGTTGTGAGTAAAGGTCCCAATTTCCCTGATCAAATTGCCAGTGTGGGTTACAAAGAGGTGGTGAATATGAAGGGGAAGTAAGAATGATTGGAAAATGATCGCTGTCATTTAAATCCGAGAGAACAGACCAGGTGAAGTCCAGTGCAGGGAAGGAAGAGCAGACTGAGAGATCGAAGCAAGAGAGAGTATGAGTACGAGGATCAAAATGGGTGTACCTGTATTTAAAACATGGAGGTGGTGGGAAGCAAGAAAAGCCCCTAACTGAATGCCACGGGAATCACAGTGAGACTCCCCCCCCCCAGAGAAAATGATGGGCATTAAAATCGCCAAGTAACAGAAGTGGTGGCGGTCATGACGAAACAAGAAAGGCAATATCTGGAATAGATAATGCTCGAGAAGGAGAGAGGTACAAAGAACAGAGTGTATACCACCTATGCAGGTGGATACGGGCTGCTGTGTAATGCAGCAAAGTACGAGCAAATAGCTGATGGTACGGAATATCAGTGTGTAGAAGAAGGGCACTTTCGTTAAAGGTCCCATCAGGAAAAGATCCGAAGAATACAATAAATTATAGCCTGAGATGGGATAGATAACAGCAGTGTAATTCTGGTTCTTGTAAGCAAACACCAACAGGGGAAAATTGGGAGAGCAAGGTCCCAACTGTAAATAGGCCATGATTGGCAACGATAAAGATACTAGAAATCCACAGGTAAGGGTACTTATGGACTAGAGGGGTTAGAAAAGTCTACATGCAGTGGCAGCGGAAAACGTTCAAGCAGTGAAGGAATGGTGCACTGAAGAAAGGAGTTGCGCAGATGGAGAAGAGGAAAGAGAAGGAACAGAGGGTGAATCAGTGTCCATTGATGGTTTGGTCTCTGCAACATATTAAGAGATTGCTTCAAGTGTTTCGGAGTTCAGAGACGTAGTATGGTAGACAATATTGGAGATGGAAGGAGGAGTTTGAGTAAAGATCAGAACTATAATGGACTGTATCAAGTTAGGGAGGGGGGGCGAAAGGGTAGAGGGAACTGGAGAAGTGTGGGAGGGGACAGAAGAGGCAGAAACCTGGGAGGTGGCAGAAGAGGAAGAAACTTGGGAGGGGACAGGGGAGGAAGGCACAGTATGAGGAGGATGAACCTCCACACTTGTAACAGAGCCAGTGAAAGGGGAAGACCCAGGTACAGAGACCGGGAAGGTAAAGTGTGGAGGTGGATGAATGGAAGGGGGTGTTAAAGGAGATTTTTTGGACTTCTGAGACGTAGAGGGACGATTGGGAGGAGGTGTCGTACGAGGTCTTGTCGATACCGGGGTTTGTGAGGGAGAACACGAAGAAGTGAGAACAGACTGAGGTGTTGAAATAGGGACGTCTGAGCCCAGGACAGCTAAATAATTAGATACAGGAGTGACTATGGGACTGGCAACTGCAGAGGAGGCTGCAGAAGATGGGACCCCAGAAGTAGCGGACGTTTTGAAACACGAGAATAAGAAACACGGGGTAGTCTCCCTTGGAGGCAGAGATGAGAAACCGCCATAGCATAAAGGAGACCTTCTGCCTCTTTGAGGCAACAAATTTCCCGCTCATTCAAGTAGACCTGGCAACGGCGAGAGTACGAAGGGTGAGCCTCATGACAATTAAGGCTAGAGGGACGTCGACTGCAAGACGTATTAGAATGGTCATCAGCACCACAGACTGGGCATTTGGCTATAGATCTGCAATATTTTGCTGGGTGGCCAAATCGCCAGCAATTTCTACACTGTTGCGGTGTAGGGATCACCTTTCGAACTTGTAACCGATGTCCTGCTTGGGTAGCATTCTGGACTATGATAAGCATACCACTCTTAAAAGCATGATAGGAAATATCTCTACCAACATGGCGTAGGAGCGCTTTGCCAATACTATGGTCAGAAAGATAGGCAGTAGAAGAAGTCGGTCTTAAAGTAAAGAATTTAGTCCATTGTGAGGTCCAAAACTGTGTGGAGAGGGAGTGCATGACGTGTCGGTCTTTTCCGAGTAGAATGGAAAGATAACAAAGTGACGTCATCAGGAGATTGTCGTTGGCATTTAGAAGTGAGACCAGAGTTGGTCCGACGTGGGACAGGCTGTCAGTTTGAAAATTGCCGCACCGTAGAGGGAGAGGCCGGAACCATAGTCAAAGAAGAACAGCGGTCAGACAAATCAAAGGAGTCAGTCGAAACCCCGGCACCTGAAGCATGTGACGAAGCAGCACCAGCAAGAGGTACAGGGGTCTTAGGAGTGTCTGAAGAGTGGCCAAAAGATGAGGCGAGGTCAGAACGGGGTGCAGTAATAATAAGGGGCCCGGGAGTAGTGGTGTCATGGACTGGGGAATCCAGGTTTAGGTTACTTTTCTTTTTGTTTTTAAGAAAAAAAAGAAAGAAAAATGAAAAAAAGAGTAAAAAAAGGGGGGACCGGGGAGGGATAGTTCCTAGGAGGAATGAAAGGGCCAGAAATCTCCCTCCGCGCCCAAGAGGACCTCAGGACCGCAAGTAGCACAGATGCAGCATGGAACTCGTGCCATACCCTACCCTTCATGCCAGTAAACCAGCAATCTGGGACAGCAACCTCACATCTGCCGAGCTACCTCGGTGGACAAAAGAGAGGGCAGCTGGATATCTGCGACCACCCCCTGAATCCGAAAGGTGACTTCCAGAGATACACCCGTCGCCCAAAAGACACCCAAAGCCACCCTCCGGGATACCGGAGAGGGATCTGGACATCCCCAGGCGATCCAGATTCCACGGCAACCTATGCCACCGCCAAGAACCTCAACCCCGGTACCCTTTCCCCTACCTAGGAACTAGCGTGCCTGTGGGAAAAATCCACAAGGCCGAAAAAGGAAAGGCAAAAGGGAAGGGTGGGGAAGAGGAGGAGGAGGAAAGGAAAAAGGGGAGGATGGGATAGGGAAGGGGGGATTGGGGGGTAATTAGGTTTGATCTGAGGAAGGAGACCGACAAGTCTAATTCCTCAGACCAAGAGCCTCTTCACCACGCCAAGGAGCCCCCCTGGAAGAGGTGGATCTGCTGAAGGTCCCCATTTAGGGTTAGTTATTTTGTCCCCTTGTTCATGACTCAGTGAGCTGCTGCTGCTGCTGCTTATGACTTGTTGGCAAATGGTCGCCGTACTGTTCAAGCAAGCTGTTCTGATTGCCAATTTGGTCAGGAAGATATATTATTTGAGGACATTTAGTCATTCAGTGGTTAAGTGGTTAAGTACATGTACACATTCAAACACATCCACAATTGCTGACAATGTACCAGACAGCACTTAAGAGCCATAAAGATATGAAATGTGCCTTCAGCATTATACTGCATATCTTACTTTTGCAATATGAGAGAAGTGTAGTAACTTTTATCCTATATTATATAAAGCATTTTTTATATTATTCACCTTGACAACTTTAATTTTGTTAATAAACATGTTAATTTAAAATTTGATTAGTAGTATCCTGTCAGTTGGGATCATAAAATATTTATGATAAACTTCAACGGATAACTGAACCAGTATACTGACTACTTGTTACAAAAACCTAGCAACAGGCTGAATACTAGAGGGGAACACCTTTCTAGCATTCTCTGGAGATGTCTATGCTTAATAGGTATCGCGTTTTTTGTAACTGATTCAACTGTAAAAAACCTGCTAATATTCCTATGATACACAAATATAACTAATCTTTTTTTGGCCAGTATGGACTACTGGTTAAGAACATTGACATAAGAGTTTTAGGGATCACCTGCCATGGGCTAAAGCAACATCCTCTGATTTTGTGGAAAATTCCATTTATCTGAATGTATTATTATATACATAACAGCAAATGAACATTGATAATTATTATTCATAAGTTAGACGAGTAGGAATTTGGGACACCTAGGTCGCAAGAAATGTCCCCCTTCGATACCTACAACTGTCATATCCACAAGTTGCTCTGGACCTATTAATTAAATGAAATATACATCACCAGGAATGCTGGTAAATATATAAATTTGTGGACTGTATATTAAAATTAAAAAATGATTATATATAAACACATTTCCATAATAGAAGGGGGATATCTTAAAAACTCACAAATTTGACTAGAGATTAAGGTGTATCATACTCAGAAAACCTCACTCTAACTAAATCTATGAAAATAATGCTGGCCAGAATTACACACAAATCTAGAGAGCTTATCTGAGGTTCCTGGAGAGATCTTGTAAAGTCGCCTGATATCTCAAGTTATGCAGGAATACATATCCACCAATTTTGCCTCCTATTTGAGAGGTGTCAGCACAATTTTAACCTCTAGAGCACGAAAAATTCTTCCCCATTCACCAACGTTTCTAATATAAAATTCAAAACCAAGATGGCGAGTGTCTCGTCTGTGCAGAAGCAGGCTTTCCGTTTTCTATGTCATAAATATTATTAAATACAGTATGGCCATCTATTTACATATAAATACTGAACTTCTGGAAAATATATACAGTATTTTCCACACTGCGGCCGGCCAGAGTTCGTTGCTAAACGACTCAAATTGCTCATTTGACAATGGTGGAGGACCTGGGTACATATAGGATCTGGCATCCACACGGCAACATATTACACAAGATTTAATCACCCTTTTAACATTTTGCCGTCTTTGTGGAATCCAGAAAGTTTCCCTAATACAATTTAAGGTATCTTGTACCCCACCATGCATTACATTTTTATGGGCATTTAGAACAATCAGATTTGTTAGATGATGAGTTTTGGGCAGTAAGATAGGGTGTTTAGCATAATCACCCAATTCAGCATTTTGTAACCTACCTCTGCACCTAATTACACTGTTCTCTAAATACAGCCCCAATTTCTCTATTATGGAACCTTTCACAATTTTTCTTTCCATCATCAATTTAATCTCATTTCCATAGATTTCCTCCTGCACCCTCTTTATCCAATATTCAAGAGGATGTGAAAACTTATATGAAATATTCATCTTGTTTAGAAATTTAAACACCAACTTAGTTACATTGATTAGTTTGGGTAAAGAAGAATACCTATTTATATCAATGGCTAAGGAAGGACAAACTATTGGAGCGTTGGTCACAGTAATTTCAACAGGAGCAATATACACTTTTTGTACAGGCCAATTAGCTTTATTTACCAATCAGCTCGGTCCTTTAAACCATGATACGGCATTTACAAATTTAGCATAAGGTAAACCTTGAGACAAGAAATCAGCTGGATTCTCCTCACCTGGTATATGATTAAATGTTAACATATGCTGACCCAAACTATTATACTTCTATTGCATCTGATTAATTTCAGTGACTCTGTTTTGTACGTATACAATTTTACTGTTTCCATTACGAATCCATTGTAAGGATACCTCATTATCAGACCAAATTACAGTGTCGCTAATATTTATCTCCTGCAACTTATTTCTTATATAATTAGCTAATTTGACACCTACATAAATGACTGTTAATTCCAACTGAGGCAAGGTACGTGATTTAATTGGAGACACTTTAGCTTTAGACATAACAAGAGAAATAACACTATTACATTGAAGGTAAGCAACTGCTCCATATGCCTATTTTGAAGCATCACAAAAAATGTGGAGTACATTTTTCTCATTTGGATTGGCCACCTGGCATGGGAACTCCAACATTGGAATTTTCTCATAATCACCAATTAATTCATCCCACCTGTTAATGAATTCCACAGGTAGAATTTCATCCCAAGTACATTTAAGTTTCCATGCTTCCTGAATTAATAATTTCCCTCTTACAGTAAGGGGTGACACTAAACCTAGTGGATCAAAACATTTGGAAACTTCAGCAAGCAAAACTCTCTTAGTTAATTTATTGGGCATACTGTAATTATTAGGTTTTAACATTAACAAATCTCTCTCAGTATCCCAAGTTAAACCCAATACATTACTACATTTTGGCACTTCATCTCCAGGGTAATCTTTACTTATTTTGTCCTTTAATTTGGACGAATTACTATTCCATTCCCTCAGAGGCATATTTGCACTTTGCATTATTTTATTAGCCTCTCCATAAGTCATTAACAGTTCCTCTTCAGTTGACGTCACACCCAGGAAATTGTCCACATAAAATTGTTTGCTCATTACTTTACTCAATGGACTTCCCGTACCTTTAAGGTGTGCATTTATCGTCGCTTGAAGTAGGAACGGACTGGATGTAGCACCAAATACTACGCTCCTAAAGCGAAAGGTTTTCAGAGGGCTAAGTGAGTCAATAGGATTCTCAGGCCATAAGAAGTGGGTTCAATCCTGGTCAGCCTCTTGTAAACCCACTCTTAGGAAAGCTTTACTTATGTCAGCCATAAAGGCATAATTCTTTACCCTGAAATTTAATAAGATATCTCATAATTTTTCCGTCGACGATGGACCTGTCATCAGTCATTTAAACTAGGTACATTTTTGTTACTCCTGGCACTACAACTAAACACAATTCTCAGAGGAGTGGTCTTAGAATCCTTCTTCACTCCGTGATGTGGCAAATAGTGACCATAAATTTTGGCTTGCTCAGGAGATACCTCTTCTATGAATTTATTAATTAACTGCTCAGCAATTATATCTTACTCAGTTCGCAGAGCTGAGCCTTTAATTGTCCATATGCCATTCTGTAATTGGTGTGCAATTCTGGATGGTTCAGTCTCCACGGAAGTCGCACCCAGTATTGTCCAGATTCAAATTTTACATCTCTCATGTATTGCTCCTGAGTAAAAGAATCGTCTGGACTTTCTTCATTTACATTTATTCCAATGCTGTCTAATTCCCACAATTTATGCACTGGCTCAACACCATCCTCTGTGGAAGAATTACACTGGGGTACGATTTCATGAGTAAGACACACAGTTATGGTATTTATAGTTTCCTCTAGTCATGAATTATTATTACGAGGAATCCTACCATACATTACATGGCCTCCTGCAGTCTTCGAAAGGGTGACACCACATTTCTTTACCATACCCATTAAAAGGAGGCATAATAGTCACTATCTATCAAAATATTTATTGGGCCTACAGAATCATCACTTACCCCAGAAGGTGCTAAATTTACATTATGTGAAAGTCTTTCTGTAGCTTTACTAAGCCTTACTGTAGATATTTTCTCTGGAAGTCTATCTACAATTACTGCATTAACACATTTTTTCTCATTGCCCAACCTGACAGTTACATAAACAGTGTCATACAGTTGAGACCTTTTATCTGAGAGAAAACCAGATAATTTTAAACTTGTGGGATCTACCATCTGTACTTTCATACCATCAAGACATTTACGTTTTATGAAAGTACGCTGGGATCCCTGGTCCAATAATGCATTTACATTTTTTGATTTATACCTTTTATCATCAATTTTTACCTGTAACACAGGTAAGGCTACTTCAGCAAAACCATCATTTTTAGCATTAGCAGCAATTTTTACATTAGCCACTTTTGTGTCAGGATTGTCAACATTATCATTATTATCAACATTATCATATAGACCTTTACACATGACTATATGGTGTCTTCCTTTGTGACATTGATAACAGAAGTTTAATTTGGCATAACAATCCTTTACATTGTGATTGCCTAAACACCTGATACATCTGTCAAGTTCCTCCAATCTTTCAACTTTATCATTCCATGAATTGTATGCATTGCAATTCTTAGAAAAATGAGTACCCTTGCAGAAGAGACAATCTCTCTTTTCTTTGACTGGTTTCTTATTAACTGGGATACTCTTAGAAGACTACTTATTCTTCTTACCTTGTGGAGAATCATTATTTCTGATTCCTGCTACTTGATATGCACCTATGCAACTATTTTTAGGAAATGAATTTTGATTATTACCATTGGGATAATTTTTCCCTTTGTGAAACTTGACAGATACCTAAGAGTTATTATGTGTTGCATCTTTAAAATGAGTTAGTTGGCTGGTCTACAACTGAACAATTAATTCTTGTAGACCTAGTCTTATTTCCTCCAGACCAAAATAACATTTGTGATATTTATTCGAGAGTCATTCAATTGTTTTACAGCTTAATTTATTCTGTACCATGGCACTCAATAACCAGTCTGATTCCTTCAGATTATATTTATTACTTAAAGTTTTGAGAGTGCTCTCCAGTTTAGCTCTAAAGTGCTGTAAACCTTTGTAAGTGTGATCTGGAGATTTTAAATTAACAATGATATTCACTAGATCCAACCTACTTTGTTCTATATTACCATAAGTGACTTTCAACAAGTCAACTGCTTCATTGTAAGGGTCATCTACATCTACCTGTCCTTTGAGGTAAAATAATTTAGTTACACAGGCTAGGTCACTCCTGTCATGCACAGCCGCTTTAAAAATTGACCAAAATTCCTCCCAATTTTCACCAGGACTAAACACAGGCAAACACAATTCTGGGAGTTTTGGCAAAGACATATTATTTGTTGGAGCAGACTGATTAACTGCCTGGTTTACACATTTTAATTTATTCAAGGTCTGACTTTTACAAGAAAGAATCTTTTCCTCTAATTCATAATACTGATTAATCATGAGATCTACTTCAGTCTCATCTACACAGTTTACTAATAAATCTCCTTCATATTTGTTGTAATATAATTTGTATGAATCATATCTATTCCCTAAAGCATCTAAATACAATTTTAAATCATCAGTATTCACAGTTTCTTGATTCATTAATTCCAAGCACTTATTATATGCCTTGGTTACATGAACTTTTTTAGCCTGTATTGATGCTTTCTTTACTCTATATTCCATATGTTTGTCTTCTATATTAATTTCCTCATTTTCAGCCATGATGCAATGTATTAAATTCAACTTAATAACACTGATTATGTACTAAATTATGCACTTTATAAAGGTAAATAGTACAACTTACCTTTAAATAAATCCTAGCTACTTGAGCTTAGCAATTACATGTAAGAAATAATATAATTTTAAATGTGCATTAATACAAACCTTCAGCCAAACTTGGCTTATCAAAATTAATATTATACAAATTAATAAATCCTTGCCAGAATTTGGCATAGCAAAATAAATATTATATACATTAATAATCTTTAGCCACACTTTTCTTATCAATTACACATACACTGATATAAATCTTGGCCAGAATTGTCTTATCAAATTAATATTATGCAAATACATTAATATAAATCCTAGCCACTTTGGCTTTGCAAAATTAATATTATAAATATTAATATAATTAGCTACACTTGACTTATCCAAATTAATACTGTAATAATTATAATCCACTACACATTCAGTAAATTTGTGAACTTAACATACACTTCCTTCTGTCATTTCATATATAATTATTAAATAATTAACTAATTAATGAGTTCACTAATTACCTCCGGTTCAAGAAGGACCAACGGGCAAATTAAATGTGGAAAATTGCATTTATCTGAATGTATTATTATATACATAACAGTAAATGAACATTGATAATTATTATTTATCAGTTAGACAAGTAGGAATTTGGGACACCTTGGTCGCAAAAAATGCCCCCCTTCGATACCTACAACTGTCATATCCACAAGTTGCTCTGGACCTATTAATTAAATGAAATATTCATCACCAGGAATGCTGGCAAATATATAAATTCGTGGACTGTATATTAAAATTAAAAAAATATTATATATAAACACATTTCCATAACAGAAGGAGAATATCTTAAAAACTCACCAATTTGACTGGAGATTAAATTGTATAATACTCAGAAAACCTCACTCTAAATCTATGAAAATAATGCTGGCCAGAATTACACACAAATCTAGAGAGCATATCTGAGGTTTGTGGAGAGGTCTTGTCCAGTCGCCTGATATCTCAAGTTATGCAGGAATGCATATCCACCATGTGGAAAATGCTGTATATATTTTCCAGAAATTCAGTATTTATATGTAAATAGATGGCCATACTGTACTTAATAATATTTATGTCATAGAAAACGGAAAGCCTGCGTCTGCGCAGACGAGACTCGCCATCTTGGTTTTGAATTGGATACAACGTTAATATAATGGGAAGAATTTTTCGTGCTCTAGAGGTTAAAATTGGATTGACACCTCTCAAACAGGAGGCGAAATTGTTGGATGTGCATTCCTGCATAACTTGAGATATCAGGCGACTGGACAAGACAGCTCCAGGAACCTCAGATAAGCTCTCTAGATTTGTGTGTAATTCTGGCCAGCATTATTTTCATAGATTTAGTTAGAGTGAGGTTTTCTGAGTATGATACACATTAATCTCCAGTCAAATTGGTGAGTGATATTAAGATATATCCTTCTGTTATGTAATTGTGTATATATATAACCATTTATTATTTTTAATATACAGTCCACAAATTTATATATTTACCAGAATTCCTGATGTATATTTCATTTAATTAATAGGTCCAGAGCAACTTGTGGATATGACAGTGGTAGGTATCGAAGGGGGACATTTGTGCGACCTAGGTGTCCCAAATTCCTACTTGTCTAACTGATAAATAATAATTATCTATGATCATTTATTGTTATGTACATAATTATACATACAGATAAATGCAATTTTCCACACACCAATTTCGCCTCCTATTTGAGAGGTGTCAGCACAATTTTAACCTCTAGAGCACGAAAAATTCTTCCCCATTCACCAACGTTTCTAATACAAAATTCAAAACCAAGCTGGCGAGTGTCTCGTCTGCGCAGACGCAGGCTTTCCGTTTTCTATGACAAATATTATTAAATACAGTATGGCCATCTATTTACATATAAATACTGAATTTCTGGAAAATATATACAGTATTTTCCACAGACTTGTTTGTAATTGTATTAATGTGTTTAGCGCTAACTGTTGAAAACTGCGTTTTTAAATTAGGTGAGCCAGTAGACTGACATCGGGTCTTCTACAGATAGTTTACAAAATTCATGTTTGATAATAAATCTTGCCAATGCATTTGAAATTAACAACGCACCTCATGTCTGATTGTCAAGAGCATTATTCAATGTCATGTGTAAAAGTAATAGTAATTTGTTTTTATTTTCGTTATGTCGGAGGCCATTTTTAATAAATATTTGAATATGTATATCAAATTCCATGGCTAAAATTTAACCTTTTTCCACGAACGCCTTCCGCCTGAACAAAAGAATGAAAAAATAAATAAATGAAAGACTTGAGGAATAATAACGATAATTTTCTAAGGATTTTAACTAAAAATAAAAAAAATGGCCGCTTTGGTTCCATTATGATCTTGGGAGAGGAGTATCTAATATCCAGTATGATGGTCTGATGTTTTGAAGAAATGGTGTTGGTTATACTGGGTAGCGGTGTTCATCCAGTGTTCTGAAAATCCTGTCATTACTTGGTTGTAGCACCAAAATTCAGATTTCAGAGGTGAGGAGTCATAATGTCCCACTACGTCCTGTAGACGGGGTTCTTGCTCCAATAAACTAGCATCTACCCTGGTTGACCAGGCCAGCAGCAGAACTGATAATAAAGAAAACAAACACTGGTTACATAAGGGTTAAATAAGAAAGACTTATGGTGGTATTCTACTTCAATGTCGTTACTTGTAACCAGGAAAATCAGTAGCAATGAACAGAAATACTCCTTCTAGATAACCTTACCTGATCAGGAGAAGAGTGGAGATGAAGTGATCCTCCAAATTTCAACCCACACCAGGTAAGGTTAATAATGCCAGGAGTAGAAATTAAAGCAAATCGGACCCGAGGAACTGGAGTTTAGCCTCAGTCCGCTAGATGGTAGTGCGGGCTGTAACGCGCTAATGGTTCCTGGGTGTCTGAACAACCGTAACCCCACTTATTACGAGTTTTTTCCTCTCATCTAGCTACCTAAAAGTCAATGTTGTATTCTTTTACATACTAGAGGGCTGTCTAAGTAATCGTTTTAAATTTCTTTAACCGTCCAAAGATGAGGACTTCCAGGCTATTCAATAATTTTTTGGGGGAAGAAAATAATATGCAGGAGTTCTGGGCTAACCTCCTTCACTGCTGGACTAGGAAGCCATAATTTTGGATTACATTTGCTGCCTGACCACGGTAGAGTGCGGTTGTGCTCTGCACCCCTCTGCTGTTTTCAGGCGAGCTACCTCATTTCGTCACTCAATGTTTGAGTAGTGAGGACGTGCGCTGCTGCTACCCTTGGCATTGATTAGTGGCAGTTATATTTTCACAGCATGGCGCAGGCAAGCCGGAGACGCATAAACACAGTCTGTGTTGAGCTTATCCGTGGGGCTGTGACAGGAACTTCTATGGACCTGCTACTACCTGCAATCATACGAGATACATATGGTATTGCTGACGAGGAGATATATGGAGTAGCGCTGAATGGCACGACGAGGATCTTTGTCAAGTTTAATTTGGCAAGTGTGTATGAGGCGGTGGTAGACATGTACCAGGAGGTTACTTTGACAGTTAACTCCGCTGTGACCGTGCGACTTCACGACGTTTCTCGCCATTACACATGGGTTAAGATTAGAAATGTGCCATTCGAGGCGGATGATTCTGACATCCGTCTTGCGATGGGCAAATATGGTACAGTACATATGGCCACTGTTGGGAAGTGGGCCACTGGGCCATATGCAGGGAAACTCGAAGGAACGTATTCTGTGAAGATGACGTTACGTTACCCTATTCCGTCGTACGTAGTGCTGCCAGAATTTCGTACCCAGGTGTTTATGTCATACGCTGGGCAACGCCGGACCTGTCGGTTATGTGGGTCATATGATCACCTAGCGGCTCTGTGTGGAAGGAGGCGTGGCAACATGGAACAAAGGCAACGACATACAGCAGTAGAGAAGGGTGAGGAGCAAGATTTGCCTTATGTGACTCTGTCTACACAAAGTGGGTCCTGGAGTGAGGAGGTCGAGAGAGCGGAGGAGATGGAATCAGCAGGTGTGACGAGGGGGGGACACCCCTTCATTGAACGCAGCTCAGGTGTTGGAAGAGGACACCCCAACTGCGAGTGATAGCGATGTGGAAGACTCATTAGCCATGGCTTTAAATGTGTTATTGGCTGACAAGAGTATTGGGAAGGTTGGGAGTCCAGATCTAGTTCTTGGGTCTGTTGTGGATCAGGGCGTGGAACAGGATCTGAGGTCTGAGCAGTGTGATAAGAATATTTTGATGCAAGCGGTGGAGGTGGAGGTCCACCGGGACAATGTATCAGACGACATGATGCAAGCAGAGGGAGCATCACGGAAGCGCGCTGCTGCGCTGTCTGACTCCGAGGACGTGATCACGCCTGCTCAGCGCACTGGCAAAAAGTCCTGGGCGGAAGTTACGCAGAGAGGACACAGCGGCCCTAAGGGGCAGGAGATGGTTTAGAGCGTTTCTAAAGGGGGGGAGAGGGACCGAGGTGTCACGAAACGATCTGGTGGCAAGACAGAACCAGGGTCAAGAAGGAAAACCACTCTGTAAGCTTCAAGTGCATGACATTGAACATCAATGGATTGAGATCAGAGAGAAAGTGTGTATGGTTTAGTGAATATTTGGTGCGTAATAGTGTTGACGTGGTGTTCGTGCAGGAACACAACTACAGACCAGGTTATGAGTTGAAGGTGAATGGGTATAATGTGTATGTGGAGCATGCGATAAGGTTGAAAAGAGGAGTTGCCATCCTGGTAAGGGAAACTAGCCCGTTCGTAGTGAGGCATTGTGAGGGTGGGGAGGGGAGGGTGATTCGTGTAGATGGGTGGTGGGGTAGGGTACAGATGAGTTTGGTGTGTGTGTATGGTCCGGCAGAGGGAGATGTGCGTATTAAGAATAAATTTGTGAAGGATATCCTAGTATATTATTTGCGTGCTTTGCCGGGTGTAGCTGTAATTGGTGGTGATTGGAATTGTGTGATAAGGCGTAAGGATGTGGAACCTAGAGGGGCAGGGTATTGTTTGGGGATTTTGGGGGAATTATTAAATAGAGTGGGGTTAATGGACGTTGGAGGGGGTGGGGTTGTAGAACATACTTTTGTTAGACGTGGATATGCGGCAAGACTGGATCGATTGTATGTGCCCCGAACAGTAATAGTGAGCAGAGTGCGTGTGGTGGACGCGGTTTTTTTCGGATCACAGAGGAGTAATGGTGGACCTAGAATGGGAGGGATTGCCTAGAAGGGGTCAAGGTTATTGGAAGTTAAATGTGAAGCTTTTGCAGGGTGAGGAATGTCGTCAGTCTTTTGCGCAATTGTGGGAACGGTTGGTGGATGAGGCGCCGGGGGATGATGAACTGGTAAATTGGTGGGATTCGGTGGCTAAAAATCGTATCAGAGAATATTATATTTGTCGTGGGAGGGAAGATAATCGGTTAAAGTATGGGTTTCAAAGATATCTTGAAGGGCAGCTGAGTGACTGTTATGCAAGAGGAGGAGCAAGCTATCCAGTGCAGGACATTGAGGGTTTAAAGGAGAGTATTAGGGTATTGCAAAACGAGCGTTTTGATGGTGTGCGAATTATGGGAGGATTGGAAGAAGTGCTATGGGGTGATCGGCCGTCGGCTTGCGTGTTAAGAGGCCAGAGAAAGAGGAGAGTGACGATGGAGATGATGGGGTTAAACGTACATGTAGGGATGGAAGGGTATAGAGCGGGTCAAGCATTGGTAACGACAGAGGGTATGAGTGGATATGTAGACGCTTGGTTTAAGTCATATACGCAAAGCGTGGGCTTCCGTGAGGTGGCATTGAGGGAAATGGGAGAGTATGTGCAGTGTGAGCTTGATGGTCAAGATTGGGTGACATTAGGTGGGCCGATTACGGAGTGTGAGATTTGGCAGGCGTTGTCAGGAGTGAGCTTGGGAAAGGCGCCGGGTATAGACGGACTGCCAAATGATTTCTACGTAAAGAATTGGGGGGTTCTGAGGGTTTTTTAGTAAGGCTGTTTAACATACTTAAGGCGGCTGAGGTAATGGGAGAGCAGCAACGGACGGCCGTTGTGGTGTTGGTACCGAAAGGGGAGCAGTCAACGGTAATGGATTATCGGGCACTTTCGCTTATGTGTGGAGATTATAAGTTGTTTGCGAGAATATTAGGGAACAGATTCAAGAGGGTAATAGGCAAGGTAATTGATAGGGGGCAATATGGGGAGCCAGGAAGGTCGATGTATGAAGGGCATGGCATGATTCGAGAATTTATAGAGAAACGGGGGGAGTTGGGTGATGGAGGAGTATTGGCATTAGATTGGAAGGCTGCTTATGATAGTGTAGAAAGGGAAGCGTTATGGAGGTTCATGCATTGGCAAGGTTTTGGGGAAGAAATAATATCTTGGGCAAAATTATTGTATCAGGGGGCGTCGATGAGGGTGCAGGTTAACGGGAGGCTAGGAGTTAAAATACAGATGCGACGGGGACTGCGCCAAGGCTGCCCACTATCACAAATATTGTTTGCGTGTATACAGGATCCATTTTATACGGCCATTCGGAGGTGTGTTGCGGGAGGTGGGGAGGGTACTGACCGGGAGGAGGGTGGGCTGGTATCGTAGGTTATGTGGATGACACGACTGTTTTGGTGAGAGGTGATGGGGATTTGCTTAGGGTGGGTAAGGTGGTGGATGTGTTTGGGGAAGCTTCAGGTATGAAAATTAATGTTGAGAAGACTAAGTTTCTAGACCTAAGGGATAGTACAAATGGGGATGAGGTGGTAGGGGGTGGGTGGAAGGTGGTGGATCAACTAATGATATGTGGGATAATTTATGTGAGAAATACACGGGTGGCTCAAGAGGTGAATTCGGTGCAAATAGTGGATGGAGTATTGAAAAGACTTGGTGGTTTGAGGGCGGCGCAACTAACGCTGCATCAAAGAGTAATAGTGACGAACGTGCTATTGTACAGCAAGATATGGCATGTCGTTGTCATGTACCCGCTGATGAGACGTGAGGTGAAACATTTACAACATGGGGTTTTTAGGTTTATATGGGGATCGGGCTGCGAATGGTTAAGTAGAGCGGTGTTAACACTTCCGGTCAGTCGAGGAGGGCTGGGACTTTTAGCTCTGGAAAAAAGGATGATGAGCGTGTACCTAAAACGAAGTTATATAAGGGAGGGGAGCGGGAGGGGAGGTGGACTTGTGCGAGTACGTAACGATATGCAACGGTGGTGGGGGATGGTAGGGATTTAATAGTTGGTGAGGCCATGTTGAGGTTATTAATGACAGTGAGGGATCCGTCGTGTGTTAAATTGCGGGTCCTCGAAGGAGTGGAAGGTAGGTCAGTGGTGGCTGCTGTTGAAGGGGCATACCCTATGCATGCGTGGAACGAAATATGGACGCGTCTAAAACAATTACATGTAAAACCGGGTGCTCGGGAGGTAATGTTTAGATTTTTACATGGGATTTTGCCGTCTGGGGTTGTCCTATTCAATAGGAGGATAAGGGAGGGAGGGGAATGTAGAGCGTGTGGAAGCATGGAGACAATTTTGCATGCGGTATATTTTTGTGACTGTATAGAAGTTGTGCGGGTCTGGTTAGGAAAGGTGTTCAGGTTAGTGGGAGGGGGAGGGTTGCAGGTGTTGCGGGCTTTAAGTTCGGATATAGGTGGGGTGAGTAAGATGGTGGAGAATGCAGTGGCATATTTGGTCACGGATTTTATATATACGTCATAGGCCATGAGGGAGGTGGGCGTGGATGAGAAGATAAAGGTGTTAGCTGCGACATTTTACAGAACTAAGTGTCGTAATAGGGAAATTTATGGAAGGAGTTGGGAGACTGCTTTTACTGAGGGCTATCGGAGTTTTCGGTTGAGGGATTTATGGGATTTACGTGCAATGTAAGGGGTCGCGGCGGGCTGGCTTCCCCATAAGGACAGTGAGAAAGGGTTTAGTGTGGAAGAGAATGAATATAGTACTGAGACATAAGTGCCTTTGACTGTGTGATGAGCGGGTTGTGTGTTGTGAACGATACAAGTTCTTCAATTTAATTATTAATTATGCAATTGACAAAGGACGACAGACGTCGTAGTGTGATGGAATATTATATATCTGCAACGAAATTATTGGTATGTGTGTAATGAAATGACAATGTGGGTGCACTGTGTGAATGCGAAATATATATATACACATGAAGTATTGAGTGTGGTAGGAAGGCTTCAGTATTTATCGAGGTGTGAAGGTCATGCACTGTTATGTATTGTGCTAACAGACTTACATCTTAGTAGTTGTTTTAATGATGTGGGTGAAATATTTTTAGAAAGCTTGACTTATCCTGTTTTCTTATTACATATTGTTTTTTCATGGGAGCTCTATAGAGCCCGTAGGTTTAGGTTACCATTGAATTGATATATATTATAGGGTAATTGATGGATGACATAGGATTAGGTTTTTGTGTTTTCACTGGTTGTGTTGTAAAGTGTATGTAACATATGTATATATTTATACCTTCCTGGAGAAGGTGATATGTTTGGGAGTTTAGTAGATATACGTTGTACATGAATCATGTAGAATTGAATTTTATATTATCTCAATACATTGAGTGATACTGAACGTATCATGTTGTTCAATATGGAATAATGAAAGTATTTCATACAATATACAGTTACATATAAAGATTGTTACGTGTCAGGTGGATTGACATGCAAGAAGGGGGGGGGTAGTGTTTTCAGAATGTAAGGTGTACATTCCGTGGCAGGATGTACAATGTAAGGTGTACATTCCGTGGCAGGATGTACAATCAGGAATGAGATGTACTTGCCAAGGAGTCTTTAGGTTAGATTTAGTGTTCCAGACATAATGTCATTACTTCAAGGATTTGAGCGGTTATTGTTTACTGTACAGATTTGTCTTTCAGATGTAATATGTTAATTGGAAAGTACATGTACTATGCAGAATTTTTCATCACTGTTTTCACTATGTAATTTGTCGTTTATTTTTATGTACTATGTATGTCTTTTAAATAAAAAAAAAAAAAATTGGATTAAAAATATTAGTTCTTCGGCTGGGGCAAGGACTGAGGATGTTTTCCGAGGTTCCAATGGGCTCGCCGCCGGGAGTGCGTGTGTGGTATGGGCGTCTGGCTTAGACGTAAACGAAGGATGCTTCAGTGTAGTTGGCAGGTGTTAGGATGCACGTGTGATGATAGCTGGATTAAAAGTGTGATCCAGTATTGGTTGTGGGGGTTTCAGTTTATAGATTTGTGTACGTGTCCCCCAGGATGAGGACTGTATTACTATCGATGTATATATAGCCTTGCATACGCTATGGTCACTTGCCATCACACCTATGTTCGTATGTGGCGGTATATATTTTTATAGGTAATTGTGCGCATGTATGCTGTAAGGATGCTTGGGTGAGGTCTGTAGTGATTGTGATACTGTCGCGCTGTGACAGGCTTATATGCTCATGTAAAGTTAGGTGAATGAGTGACAGGGTAATGTGTACTGACGAGAGGGGGGAATGGGGGAGGATAGTGTTTCTTGTATACACCTTTGTTTTGCACACTGACCTTTGTGCAGTGAATAGGTTGTGATAGGGTGTTTTATTTATGTTTTCACATAAGGATACAAAAGCCTGTGCTGTGATACTGAATTTCGTTGACAGTATATTTAATCTTACATGATGATATATCAATAGTATGTGTACAACAAAATGTTAATTCAGTAATTGTGGCCAGTGTATTTGGCGAAGGTGTGTGTAGCTCAGGCGGATACAGATACTTCTGTATGATTTACCCCCAAGATAGGGGTAGTTATTAGGAATGTGTGTTTCTTTTTATATTAATATATATGGGTGATGTCTTCTGTACTTAATTTTTTTTTATTTTTATTTAAAAGAACACATTACAAGACATAAATAAATAAAAGAATACAATAATGAACCGTTTGCAAATACAATGAACTACCAGCAACCCCATAACATACCCTAAGTGTTACAGTCATATGTGGTATAAACCTTGGTAATAAATACCGACAAGTTGGTTTAGAAAGACACGTAAGCAAACACTATAACATATTTATTAGAAAACGTTTCGGTCCTGGGACCTTGATCACTTCTAACATACAGAGGTAGAAAGACATTATATATATAGGCGGAGAGTGAGATGTGACGCACGTGACCTGAGGAATGTCATAAGAACATAAGAATGGAGGAACACTGTAGAAGGCCTACTGGCCCATGCGAGGCAGGTCCTTATCAAAACAACCTCTGTCTATGATGAGGACCAGTAGACGATGAAATCATGTGACTCCTGTGTTGTTGGGTTGGTGCTGCTTAAGTATCATGTATGCCAATGTTTTTGAAATTTTGAAACTACAAAATTTTCAAAAACATTGGCATACATGATACTTAAGCAGCACCAACCCAACAACACAGGAGTCACATGATTTCATCGTCTACTGGTCCTCATCATAGACAGAGGTTGTTTTGATAAGGACCTGCCTCGCATGGGCCAGTAGGCCTTCTACAGTGTTCCTCCATTCTTATGTTCTTATGACATTCCTCAGGTCACGTGCGTCACATCTCACTCTCCGCCTATATATATAATGTCTTTCTACCTCTGTATGTTAGAAGTGATCAAGGTCCCAGGACCGAAACGTTTTCTAATAAATATGTTATAGTGTTTGCTTACGTGTCTTTCTAAACCAACAGTCATATGTGTATTAAAGGATATACCGTCACCTAACAATGAAAAGAACAGCATAACACCTCATACAAAAAAAAATTAACAAAGTCTAAACCTACACTTCATGCCTGTTATACAGTACACTAAGATCCTCTTGGGCGAAATGCAACAGATGATATGATTCAGCATACGAAGGATTAAATTATACATTACAAATGTTAAACAAAAGACAATCCTGAACCTACAATAAAATTGCAAAAACATACCACAATAATACTTCCCGCAATAAGCAGGAAACTCTTAACATGAAAATAAAAGCTGAAATTTTACTTTACACTATACCACAAACTCGCCAATTTCTAGTGAAATTACAACAACTAAAAGGGGACCAATGAACATTCACAACGCATTCATACCCAGCTCGAACACACACATTTTCACAGATTACAATACTCATACCCAAGACTAGTGTGTATTCCACTATAAACCATCACGCAACACATCCACGCCAATCAAACTTAAATTTAAAAGAGTGTTGTTGTTTTGGTCCGCTGCACGCCACACTTATGTTGAAGTGAGACATGACAATTTTAAGTGTTTTTCATATATATATATACTGACAGGTTGCTTGAGTGGTGTATGGTGTGCTTGGGATCTTATCGCTTTTCTGTGACGGGTTTCTTCTCCCGTCTACAACAACGTGTGTGTGTGATATTTTCTGTATGTACATATTGTTCTCAATATGTTTATTCTATATATATATATATATATATATATATATATATATATATATATATATATATATATATATATAAATATAAACATATATATATATATATATATATATATATATATATATATATATATATGTGTGTGTGTGTGTGTGTGTGTGTGTGTGTGTGTGTGTGTGTGTGTGTGTGTGTGTGTGTGTGTGCGCGCGCGTGTGTGTGTGTATTATGTCTGTTCAAGATGTGCTCTCAATAAAATTAAAAAAAAATAAATATTAGTTCTAGCAGAGATATTAAAATTAACTTAAAAACGTTGAAAGCTCTTTTTGCGAGTTTCGCTGTCTCTAATATATTTTAAAATGTATTTTTCAGTATATGGTTTAGTATCGCCTTCAGTTATTTCACTCTCAAGTCTACTTGTAAAAACTGTATCTATTCGCCGCACCACCTGTTCTGGTTCCCACCAGTTGCTTACCACCACACCGATTTTATCTCCATATTCTCTCCTCGTATTATTGTATATAATTTTTGTTGACCCCGCTCTGTCGTTATGAAGATATTTTCATAAAAAAAATTATACTTTGCATTTCATAGCTTATGCTAATAAATGGTAATGCCCTTGGAAAAGTGGAGTAAAACCACTAACTATACCTATGTCTATTGAAGTCTTCCAGCTCAAGCTGTCAAATTTCAAAATTTAATACTTATGAAACCCAGCCTTTCGTAGAATATGTCAGGTGAAACAGCTAGCAGTTTTTCCTATTCTCAATATATGAAGCCATCAAACAAAAGTAGGTAGCAGAACGCTGCTGATGTCACAGTTTTGATAAATAATAAGAAATGGCTTCTTATTCATGGTTTCTCCTCCACTAATGCTTAATTTCTTCTGAAGCCTCAATACGTCAGATGTATTTCTTTTAATTTCCTTTATATTTTCACCTTTATTAGTCAAAAGCGAATAAATCGTTTTCGTCTTAACTGGTTCATGTTTTTGTTGGTATATACAATGATAGAAAAAAAAGGGAATGATGTGCTGGGTGAGTTTGTGTTTTTTGTGCAAGTCATTCCTCAGTGACAAAAATTTATTTGATACATGTATAATTAAGATGTCGGTTAGCTTAAGATTAGTAAAAGTCGTATGTTTGGTTATAAGATATACATTATGCTGAAGAACAAATAATAAATTATAACAGATTCTTAATGCTGGGAAACTAATCAGTTGATAGCAGGTGTAGTTTCTTCCATGATACTCTAAACGACCTCCCACAATCGTGTGAATAAAATGATGTATGTCATCTGGTAAAATGGTTGTATAATAGTGTTTAGCAGGTTCCTTCTGTGACTTAGTGTGTGTGTGAGAGTGCGTACCTCTTCATTGTGTTCTTCTTTGGTAGTACAATTGTATCAACATGCTTCTGTGGAATTTAATTTGCTTTATCGCATTTATTTTAGGTAAGTGGTACTTGGCTGTCAGTTTGATATACCTGCACTCTAATTTCATCTCAATATAAGATATCCTCGTAATTCATAACCCCAGTCACCTCTTTCATTGCTCGTGGCGTAAGTTAAAAATGCAGTTAAACATTTAAGATATGAAGGAAATCAGAAAGAACATTCACAAATCATAATTTGGAAACTAATATACAAATTTCTTCAATAAGAATGTTAAACATCCAACATCTAATTGAAATATTTGAGCAGAACCAAAGTTTGAAACTGTACATATTTTGCTCTCTGAAGTAATCAGCAGAGAAGAGTTGAAGCTAATTAGATGCGACACTCCTAAATTATTACAGGAAAAGCAGTATTTCAGCTTTTCCATTTTTTTTTTCAAAATATGAAATTAGAGAGTATACAGTAAAAAAACAATTCTAACTCTTCTGTATATAAAATTAGCCATAGTTTAGTTTTATGTAGCCTTAGTTTTCGTAACTTACAATGAATTATTTCTGACTAGAAGACATATTTGCCAATTTTTTAACAGAAGCCAATTTGATAAACAAGAGAGGCACATAACTTACACATCCTAACATTAAGACACTGTTTCCCTTCAGGAAAACATATCAACAGTAAAAGTTTAAATCTGACGAGAAGATGCAGTGTCCTGTTACTGCACAGAATTGATTAAAATTGGCCTACACAGCCTAAACTCATGAAATGTTCCATCCATTTTATACGATATATCAGCTACTGAAACCCCTTTTTCTGTATATATTACTAAAATTAAAAAGAGAAACTTTTGTTTTTCTTTTTGGGCCACCCACCCTCGGTGGGACACGGCTGATTTGTTGAAAGAAAGAAAGATCAGCCATTGAAGATTAATGCAGTTCACAATTTTAAATGTTAATCAGAGGACAGGTCTAAGTTCGTAAGAGTCATTTAGTGCCTGTGGAATGAGAGGCATTCAAATTACATTAAAACTAAGGGAAAATCACTGCAGTCCTTGGATCAAGAACCCTTCACTAGCATCAAGGCATAATAAATCAACAACTTAAAATAATACCAAAAAAATTCGAAATTTATCGTGTCAAAATGACCAGCACACACCCCTCTAAATCAACGAAACACCTCTAATTTAAAGCGAAAATCGCTGTAAAGTGAACTGCTGTCTTTTTTCACTTGCAACCGAATAAAAAAGCCTTATAACATGTTGACACTATCGTATATTAAGTGAGCAATATAGCTAGGCTTAAAAAAATGGATATACAGTACACATATTACTTACTTTAAAATATTTTCGCTCTTAGGTTATAGTGAGTGGTGAGTACATTTATCGTAGATTGGGTATATTGGAGATTGGGTATATGTGAAAACCGCTGTATTAGCGAAACGCTGTAAAATGAAATGCTGTAAAATGAGGCCTGCCAGTAATTAAAAACAAAATACTTGCAATTAAGATGCCTCGGTTTTTAGTGTTTGAAGAGGATCAGAGGAGACATTCTCTAGTTATGATATTTCAAACAATTTACATAACTATATTTGAAAATAGAATTTCACACAAAAGGTGAGTATTAAACTATCTTTTAAAAAAGCGCAGCAAATAACATTTGAAAAGTCATTATCTAGTAATTGATCTGATTCATGCAATTCCAAGTTTTTAACTATATCAGTAAAATTTCAAATCTGCACTTACTCGGACTAAACTTATGGGCTAATATCCTTCTTGCAAAATGTTTCGTCAATAAAAATTGAAGTCAATCAGAAGAAACATTCTTTACTTAAAGAATGAAATTGAATATCTCCACTTAATCACCAAAATTATGAAAGTGGGGCTTAAGGAATCCAATATATCAACAAATTTGCCAGGAGATAAATTAAAATTAATAAGACCTGTCTTGGCCTTAAGATGCATTAGCCATTAAATTGAAAATTGTTTGACCTTATTGAAGTGGAATAAACTTTTCAAGTTGTGTTAATAAAATGAATAATTTAAACTTCCACTTTTGAGCTTCACTCTCCGCCGTTGTCGACTTTTTCTTAGCACCTTTAAACTTTTGAAGCTGTAATGTCTAAGTCATTCCAGGATGTTGGGAATAGGTTTAACAATATTGATCATATGATACGTCAAGTTGCCATCACAAAAGTAATGTTAGGCTTACCGACACCAATAATGCACTTTTCTGTCATGTTAGAGATCACAATCATCCTACTGACTGGTCTTCTGTTAGAACTGTTTACACTGGTTCTAACTTTTACAGCTCCCTTTACACAACTTTTCTTGTATGAATCTTAGTAGTGGCTCTGTGTCTGTAGATGCCTTTCTTTCCCATTACATTGTCAAATGCTAGAAACTTCGTAGAACATGTGACTTAACCTTTTTTTTTTCTCCTCTGTGCCTCTTCTCCTTTCTTATTTATCCTCTTTCTTGTTTTTGGTTTCCTTTCTTCTGCCTTGGTTGCTCTATCCTTCATTTTATCATCCCCCCCTCCCCGTTTCCCTGTGGTTTTGGTCTTACCCCTTATAAGCCTTAGCACTCTGCAGTGCTCCTCACGTTTAACTTTGATGGACCCGTCTGCTACTATTATTTCCTTTCATAATACTTTTGGCCTCTGCCTTCACTTTTGCTTCCCTTCACCCTTCATTACCCCTTTCTATTTTTGTCCCACCAACCCCTCTCCCTACTTTATACTACATTACTACTCCTCCTACTACTTTCACTACCTGCCTTACCACTACCCCAATCACTCTTCTCACCTTTCTTGTCTCGTCCCTGCCGGTTGGTCTAAATATACAGACTCCATCTCTCTTTTCTGTTTCTGTGACTCTGTAAATGATCCACATCGGACCAAAACGTCGTCATAAGCTCTCCTCTCCTATTTTTGTATAAGAATTTGGTCCCTGTTACTGTAAACAAAGGTTGAAATTTTTAAGATGTTTGGGATAGGAGTTAGCGAGTCGTGAACAAAATAAAATCGAAATGTCGTAGGAAGATGGAAACGAAAACTTAAAAGAAAAAATTCCGGCTACCTTTTAATGGAATCCCTTCTGGGATACCTCATAAGTTTTTTTAATCAATGGCTGCATGTAAATAATTATGTCATTGGAAAATATCAAGCATTTAAATATTTAGGGAGCAGAGATAAAAATGCACACACACACGTGAGCTAATAAATCTCTGCAACAAATTAACCTTAAGCCAGCAAATGGTGGAACCAACAAGGCTGGAAAGTACACTTGACCTTATCGTCAGTAATTATGATTATCTGGTACGAAATATAAAAGTATCAAAGACAATACAACAAAATCAAGGTACTGACAAGTATGTGTTAGGTTCCTTACCAGCAAAATGAGAATAGTGATAAGGGTGCCTTCTCCAAATCCAACTTCAATAACAGAAACATTCAGTAGGACCATATAAATCATGTCCTAAATAAAACATGCTGGGATGATTTTCTAAACAACACGAATCCGAACCTTTGTCTCGAAAGAATTAACAATGCTGGAATCGAGGTATGGTCAAAGCATATTCCTCTAAGAGAAAAAAAAGAGAAGGTGAAAACTAGAAAGAGAGAAGGCGAAGAATCACAAAGCTGCTGAAAGGGGCCAGTCTGTCTGACATACAGAAGGAGGACTGGCCAGAGAAATAGAACAATATCGAACTTCAGCTTAAATAATTATAAAAGAGCCACAGGAAGAACTTAAAATCCATAACACAGGAAGAACTTAAAAGCAATAAATGAAACTGGAAAAAAAACTTCTTTTCTTACTCCAAAACTAGGGCAAAACCCACGTCCAGTATTGGACCCTTGCATAAACGAGACGGGACTTTCACAGAGGACAGCTAAGAAATGAGTGAGATACTGAATTCCTAATATGACTCGGTGTTTAGTGAGAAGTTAATCAGATTAAGGGTCGACGATCTAAATGTTTTTTTTTATGACCGAGACTCAAAATTGGGTTAATTCAAGTATTCTTATATAATCATAACACTGTGAAAAACAATAAATAACATGTCCATGCACTCTGCCCCAGGCCCAGACTCGTGGAACTCCGTGTTTATCAAGAACTGCAAGAAACCCCCTTTCACGTACCTTAAATATTCTGTGGACAGTGGGTCATCCCACAGTCACTACAAACAACAGATAAATCCGCACTCAACAAAGGTGGCAGTAAAGCAGTTGCAAATATTTTTTTTTATATTTTATTTAAAACAGTGCGATACAAAATGACAGAAATATATTAAAAAAATACACGAGAAAAGGTTAATACACAAGAATCTCACTTAACCCTAACACATAATAACGACACCATACAGTACAATGGTAATACACCTCACACAACACACCGTATATTACAGTGGTATTACACTCTCACATCACTAACTAGGTTATATATTACAAAAAACATTAAACACTGGAAATTATATAGATTGTATAATAAAACATTGTGATAAAAACAAACACACACAATGACACACAAGAACACACGTATACACAACATGACACTACATCAGGCACATACTAGGTAAGTCTTCTGCCTGTCAACACACACGTACGCAAAACTTAATCTAAGATCTCAGGTGCCCGACAGAGCACCACGATACTCAAACATTAATTTAGGCGATTATCACGAGATCTTAACATAGACATAGGTATTTACGAGTCAAAGAAGGAAACGGGATAATACTACAGGTCACGAAATAAAAACATCCAATATAACAAAACAAAAATACGATGTGATATTTTACATCTCAACAAAACACAAAGAAAAAAAATAATGCAATCAGTTACGTGTAATATAATATAATATTACTGAAAAGCACACTATAACACAGCATAAAATATAAACATAAAATAAGAACCAATCGCTTATGGTAGGAAACACATCTATACAATGTACACCACCCAGTCGGAGGAAACGAAGCTTCACGTAACATGCTATGACACGAGCCCCTACAGGAATGAGACCTAACCCTCCCTGATGGATTGGCGTCTCTACCACTGCTCTTGTGAGCCAATCTCACCCCGAGCTCCACAAAAATCTATAAACTCTATGCAAAAGACGTTTGACATCCCTGTGCAACAGAGGATACAGTGCAGCAACATGCCATACTTCACTATAAAGCAGAACATTAACGACCACCGCCCTCTGGTGTAGGGTTAAATGTCGCAGCTGTAGACTATTTAAGTGCCCCAAGACACTATTTACCACCCTCCCCGAATTACATGCCCTCGTCTGATCAACCTCTCGCATATACTGAATACCACATACAGTGGTACGATCAACCACCGTCCACGTCTCTGTACCCACTCCTCCCACCCACTCTCCTAACTCCATAATCTTCGATTTTTCTCTATTAACACACATCCCCGTAGCCTTACCAAATATATCAAAAAGTCTCCCAACAAAACCCAACTGCTTCCTCGTATGTAATAGCACCGTAGTATCATCTACATAACCTACAAGGGCCGGTCGACCACTACTCGAACCCCACGACGCATCTGCTTCCCATCCACAAACAGCCCAGTAAAAAGGGTCCTGCATACAAGCAAAAAGCATTTGAGACATGGGGCATCCCTGTTGAATGCCCCTGTTCAAGTGGACAAAGACACCTAACTTCCCATTAATTTGTAATTTAAAACCAAAGAACGGGCCCACATAACGATCTCATTTCCAAAACCCTGCCATCTCATGAACTTCCACAGCACCTCCCTTTCCACACTATCAAAAGCAGCTTGCCAGTCTAAAGCCAAAACACCACCCCCGCCCCTCGTTCCACATTCCTCGACAAACTCCTTGATATTCTCATGACCATCATACATCGACCTACCCGGCACGCCAAACTGATCCTTACGGATTACCTTATAAAACACTTTCTTAATCCTATTCATTAAAATTTTTGCATATAGTTTATAGTCACTACACATTAACGATATGGGTCGATAATCCTTAATCGCTAAGGATACGTCACATTTTCTAATTAACACCAAAATCGCCGAGACAAACCAAACAACCCCCCCCCCTCCTTCATCGCATTGAGTAAACGAACCATAAAAGTCCGTATTACCTCCCAATGTTGGATATAAAATTCACATGGGATGCCGTCAATGCCTGGCGCCTTACCCTTGCTCATTCCTTGAAACGCCTCACACACCTCCGTCTCAGTTATAGGCCCGCCCATGAGAAGGTAATCACGATCATTCAACTCGTGTCGTACACCCCGACCCAATTCCTGTATCGCATGCTCACTCACATCTTTACTTTGTGTTTGGAACTTACACCAGGTATCGACATAAAAACTTATTCCTTCAATTGTTGTTAAGACCTGACCCTCACTATATCCGTGAACTCCATCCTGCACCATTAAACTCACAATTTCAGTCGCCTTTCGCCTTTGTGCCTGACTACATAAGACACAAGTAGATGGCTTATCACCTCACAAAGCCTCCTCTACCCACCCGAAATACGAGCCCCATCAAAAACCTTATTTTTCAATACCTGGGTTTGTTCTTTAAAAGCATCAATCTCGTCCACTGGGTAAATTCCAGACCTCTCTCCAAGCGCATTACGATGTTGTAAACAACCCTCCAGGTACCTCAGAAAACCATACCCCATGCGAGAGGCCTCCTTACCCCGATGCACATAAAAATCCTTAATTCGAGGCTTCACAACCTCATCCCATTGTCGCACTAAATCCCACCCTTCCCAGGAGTCTACTCCCATAGACGCCCATAAGTCAATGAATAGTATCCTATCATCTGCACTGTGTAGCAGCCGCTATTTAACTTCCAGTATCCCTTTAAACGGTTTGGGAAGCCCCCCCCCCAGTCAAGCTCCATAAGAACTCTGCAGTGGTCGGAGAAATAGACATTCAACATGGACACATTGATTACGACCACCCGCCAAGACACATATACTCTATCTAAGCGTGCCGCATTGCCCCTATGCACGAAAGTATGCTCAGTCCCCAATTCACGTCTTCTGCTTACATCCACCAACCCCAGCCCAGACAACAAATCACCCAAAATAAGCAAACAAAAACCCGGCCCCCTCGGGTCAACGTCTTTACGGCGCACCACACAGTTCCAATCACCACCGACCACTATAATATCCGGCATAGACCTCAAATAGTACACTAGGACATCTCTAACAAAAGTATTTTTAATATTAACATCATGTTCAGCCGGCCCATATACTCCTACGAAACCAACCCTTCTATTACCCCAATCTCCCACGACTCGCACCACCCGACCCTCCCCCGCTTCCTCCCAATGTTTCTTCACAAATGGGCTGGTCGCTTTTATCAACACAGTCACTCCACCTTTCAGACGTCTTGAGTCATATATACATAATAACCATCTATATCAAACTTCCTACTTTATGGTTATGTTCTTGCAAAACACACACATCCACTGCAAAGCGATTCAACCACTCACGTACCTGCACACACTTTCTGAGAGTTTTCAAACCATTAACATTAATAGTTACACAGCTAACTGTGCCAAAGGTGGCTTTCCTCTAGGGGCCACCACTCTCCTTGTTTCTTTGCGCAGGCAAGCACCAAAGGCACCTCCCGTACCGTTGGCTTTCTCCATGATATTACCTGCTGTCCTGGACCCACGCAACCCCCCACCCGTGATTTCCGACCACGTCTTCTTCCCTGAACGTTGTCCAGGGGTCAAGACCTCGTCGGAGTCGGACGGGGTAGCCGCACGCTTCCTGGAAACAGCATCCTCAGCTATGTCAGTACCTGAGGTGTTCTCTTTGTGAATGTCCGCCTCAACAGTATGAACTCTCGGACCCTCCAAATCTAGCACGTTAACTAACTGATGAACATTATCTAAACGTACTCTCTCCTCACCTGAGCACTTCAACAAAGGCACACACGGCACAGAATCATACTCATGCGACGCTAAAAGGTCGCTCAATGTAGATACAATATTTGCCTCCATGTCACCTGCCTCTCCTGCTAGAGGGATCTCACTTCTCACATGTTCTGCCTCTTCTAGGGAGACAGTCCCAGGTAAAGTCACACAAGATGACTCTAATAGCATGGCCCGATGAACCTCAGCACTCCACGATGTCAGGCGTGGCAAGTCCTCGACAACTTTGTCTTCCGGAGTCTGACGGGGAACCTCGCCGTCCGGACGATGACCACGTCCCGAGGGCAGCTGGTGCTGAACACATTTTGCCGCCATGTGACCTACAGCACCACAGAGGTGACAAGTTCGTCTCTGTCCAGGATACGTAACGTACACCTGGGAACGAAAATCCTCCAGATGTACGTATGAAGGAATCGGTTGGCGTAGTGACATTTTCAAAGTGGAGGACCCCTCTTGAAGATCAGCATAGATGCCGTCAGACCACCGACCCATAGTAACCTGGCGGATCTTCCCATAACGTTCAAAAGTGTCAGGTATATCGACTTCATTGGCCTCAAAAGGCACATTTCGCATACGTACCCATACATAGCGTCGTGAAACATCATGCAACTGAAAAGTGACTGCCGGGGTGCCTTGCTCGCTTATATTCTGGTACTGGTTGACAATCTGCTCGTAGGTCTGAGTATCACAAAACTTGACGAAAATTCAGGAAATTCCATTCAAGGCGACGCCACACAGACATTCACGCTAGATGCCATATATATCATGAATGATCGCTGGCACTAACACATTAATCAATGTGCTGGTGATTGATCCTCGTATTAGTTCAATGCAAACAGTATTAACTCTCCGGCGAAACACAGCCGCCATTGTTGTTGATGTATCAAAAACTCCTCCACCAGGTGTCGGGACTGAGCATAAGCAGCTGACAAATGCTTAGCACAACGTCTGAGCAGAGAATTATTGCAAATAATTACAGACCGACAGCACTAACCTCCCACAGCATAAGAATCCTTGAAAGGGTTCTACGAAGCATGATCACCAACCACTTGGACACAAACAACTGCACAAACCAGGGCAGCAGGTCGCTCCTGCCTCTCACAACTACTAGACCAAAATGACATGGTCTTGGATGAACTGGAGGACAAACAAAATGTAAATATATTATAAACAGGCTTTGCGAAAGCCTTTGACAAAGCGTGATAAACTAAGAACCGGAAAAGTGGGTAGATGGATCTATAACCTCCTAACACATAGAAGACGAAGTAAAATATAGTAACAGTAAACAGGTTAAAGTCAGAGGGGGCTACAGTGAAAGATTCTGTCCCACAAGGTACAGTACTCGCCCCCCACCCTTTTCCTCATCTTCATATTTGAGAGATGTAAGCCACAGCACCGTGTCCTTCTTTGCTGATGATACCAGAATTTGTATGACAGTGTCAGCCATTGAAAAGACTGCAAATTTCCAAGTGGACATTAACCAAGTCTTTCAATGAGTCTCAGAGAAAATATGTGAAGTTTACTGAAGACAAATTTCAATTATTCCGCTATTAAAAATTCGAGGAAATAAGAACTGGACAGGAGTATAAAACAAATTTCAATCATTCAACAGAGTGAAAAACTAATGTGAAGGACCTAGTAGTAATGATGTCAAAGAATTTCACTGTCAAAGATCACAACAATGTCTCTACCACATCTGCTAAGAAAATAATAGGATGGATAGTGAGAGCTTTCAAAACTAGGGATGCCAAGCCAATGATGATTCTCTTCAAATCTCTTGTTTTTTATAGGCTTCAATATTGTACTCTTGATTTTTATAGGCAGGCAAAATTGTAGACCAGAAGAATACACAGAGAACTTTCAATTCATGTATAAATATCATATACACCTAAATTACTGGCAATGAATGATGTCCCTTGTGAAGGCTTACTCAGCCCTGTAACACCTGCAGACAGTACTACCAAAGCTGGCTCTTCCTCAGGAAAATTAATGTATAGAAAAAGAATAAAAACTGACAAACATAAACACTTTATTATTTAGAAAATATAAAATATAAAACGGTTAAATATGAAATATTGATCCTACATTAAAGAAAATGAAAAATGAAAAATATAAATGATAACTGAATTCAACGCTAATATAAAACTTGGGTGTCTGGCGTTGGTGACACTGCGTGTTGTTGAAATCGTAGCCGTTGCCGATGATGTGGGGGGGGGTCACAGGTGTTGATGACAACCCACCGGCTTGCTCTTCACAGAATAGCCATGAGTATTCTATCCCGATGTCAGGAAAGCAGGTTCTTTACCGCTGCAATGATGAGGGGTTACGTCCTGCAATTTCATACAGGTGCACAGGTAATTAAATCCAAAAAGGGGAAGTCTCAGGACGTTAGTCCATCTCCATCAATTCTACTCGTTGATTGGCAGGTGACCCTCTCTGTCATCCAAGCTGGAAAGATAGACAGGTTACCCACTGCTTAAATAATCACTCTCCATGATAAGTACAATACCTAAAAGATGTGGTGATTATTACAACAGTCAACCTAGAGCAAGACTGAAAGGACTAAGTTTATTATTGGTCAAAAGTGAAGCTTTCAACCAATAAATCCAATAGAATACAAGGCAGGCATGTACTTACAGTAGTGCTGGGAGCTGTGAGTCTAGTGATTACTATTTGGACCGGAGCCCCACACGTCACCGTTCGGGGGGGGGGGAAGAAGAAGGGGAAGGGCGAGGGGGAGCTAGACTGACCCTACCTTAACAAGCAGCTGGTAGTCAAACTATCATTTTCGGGGTGGGGGAAAAAAGGCGGGAATAGCGGGAGCTGGACTTACCCTACCTTAACAAGTAGAAGGCAATGAAACTATTGTTACTATATACTCCATCGCTACTCCTATCTATTGAACTTTTCCCTCATACTCCCCCATACCAAGACTTATAGTCAAGGAGTATAAGAAGAATAGGTGAGGAAAAAGTTCTAACATGTGGAAGTCGCATAAGGCAACAAATCTTCTACTGACTGTCACGACTTAACCAGTCAGAGAAATAATTGGATGAACCATTGATATACACAATATGGAACTTAAAAGCCTGTAGTGCCAATGTCCACCTCAAGAGGCGACTGTTGGTTCCCTTAAAAGTTTCTAGGTATATCAAAGGTTTGTGGTCCGTTTCTAAAATGAATTCTTTTCCCAGGAAATAAAATTTAAGTTTGGAGATACCCCACACAAGGGCCAAACATTCCTTTTCTATGGTGGAGTATATCATTTCTGTGGGAAGGAGTTTCCAACTTAGGAAGCATACAGGGAAGGGAGTACCATCATGGTATTGTAGTAACACCGCACCTAAGCCAGTATTGGAGGCATCAGTTTTTAAACAAAATGTTTTATTAATATCTGGAATCTTAAGTATAGGGTCTATCGAAAAGATACTTTTAATCTCATTAAACTTTTCCTGAGCTACATCGGAAAGTTCAAGAGGTTCCTTCACAGACTTTTTAAGGAAGTCGGATAAGATGCCTGTAAGATCAGTAAGGCTCGGGATAAACCATGCATAAAAATTTACAGAACCAAGAAAGCTACGCATGAGCTTCTTGGTTTTGGGGAATTTAAATTCTAATAAAGCTTTGATCTTACTGGGGAGAGGCTGCAGAGAGTTATTAGAAAGTATCAGCCCAAGATATCTAATCTTATACCCAAGGAAGCATTTCTTCGGCTTGGCAGTGAGGCCATGTGAGCGTAACCTACGCAAAACTGATGTTAATGTTTGGATATGTTCGCCACACATGGATGTCATTACGTAAATGATATCAAAATAAACTGAAACATTTGGCATATTACCCAAGACCTTTCTCATCAGTCTCACGTAGGTAGCACAGGCAGTTACCAAACCGAAGGGCATAGTTCTATATTGCATCAGTCCTTGGTGTGCAGGAAAAGCGGTGTACTGCTTAGAAGAAGGATCTAACATTACTTGATGATATGCCTGCACAATATCAATCTCTGAAAAGAAGGAAGAGTCATAAAATTTGTGTAGATCGCTATCTATTAAGGGCATAGACTCAGCATCCCACCGAGTTATAGCATTAAGGCCTCTGAAGTCAATGGCAAGTCTATATGAATTATCCTCCTTCTTAACCATGACTACTGGTGAACAATATGAACATACTGAAGGTTCAATGATCTTTAGTTTTAATAATTTGTCTACCTCTCGGTCAAATGCATCCCTAAGGTGAACTGGAACTGGGTATAATTTTCGTTTGATAGGATTGTCCGTCACTAAGTCAATCTTATGGACTACCGTGGAGGTAACACCTGGAATATCAGTAAAGACGTCTGAAAAGTTACTCGCACATTGAAGTAGTTCATGACTCTTATGGTCATCCAAAGATTCATTAATATTAATGTTGGTTGTGCCCGAGTGGTCAAGAGTCACCAAGTCATGTAGTTCTTCATCATAGTCTAAGTTAGAGGTGTCAATTATGCACACCTTACATTCTTCAGTTGTCGTATCAAGTTCGTGTAGAAAAGCTAAGTCAAAGTTATTAAGGCAGTTAACCGAATTTCTTCGGTAATATTTCTTAAGGATGTTGATATGATAAAGCTTAGGTTTCCCCTTGACTTCTGTTAGGTAGTCAACTTTCCCGCATATTTTTATTACTTTATATGGACCTTTCCATGCTACTAATAATTTGACTTGATTGGCAAAAGTACAAGAACTTCATCCCCTACTTTAAAACTTCTCCTCTGACTTTTGGAATCAAAATAGGTTTTGTACTGGTCCATTGACAAACTTAAGTGTTTCGAAACTATGTCAGAGGTCTCCTCAAGTTTGGATCTAAGGTCAAGGAGAAACTGGTAAGAAGACTGAACCTCAGCATTTGCCTCCTCATTAGTCCATAAGTCATGAAGGATGGACAATGGGCCTCTGGCCTGTCTACCATAGAGAAGTTCAAAAGGTGAAAACTCCAAAGAGTCACTGGGAACTTCCCTCATGGCAAACAAAGCACAGGGTAGGTAACGATGCCACTCCTTAGGTTTAAGGGAGCAAAGTTTCCTTAAAATTGACTTTAGAATCGAATGCTGGTGCTCAATCCTCCCATTACAGCTGGGATGATAGGGTGTAGGGAAGAGAGGCTTCACTCCCAGAAGTTGGTATAGATGTTGCATTAAGTCAAATGTGAATTGTGTCCCACGGTCAGACAAAATTTCTCTAGGGATGCCCACTCTGGAGAAGTTGGACAAAAGGGCTTCAGCCACCTCTGTAGTAGTTATGGTTTTTAAGGGAACGGCTTCAGGGAAGCTCGCAGCATAATCAACTAATGTTAATATATATTTATGTCCCCCAGATGAAAGTGGAGATAAAGGACCAACGATGCCAATGGCTACTCTTTCAAAAGGTACCGTAAAGACTGGCATTTTGACCATAGGTACTCGCCTGGTACCTCGGGAGGATGACAGTTGGCAAACTTTACACGATCTACAATAGGTAGTGACATCTGAGGACATTTTTGGCCAAAAATAGGATTCCCTAATTTTATTTAAGGTTTTACGATGCGAGAAATGGCCGGCCACTGGCAGGTCATGAGCCATTTTAAGAACAGTCTCTCTGTATTGACTTGGAACAACTAAGATGGAATAGTCTGTCTCATCTGAATTTAATTTGAATACTGACTTGTACAAGATATCTTTTATATATTCAAATTTATATGAAAAGTTTTTCGTTTGGATAACTTGATTTTGTTTAGCGGCATTATGGCAATTCTGAAGAGAAGGGCAATTACGTTGTAAATTGACAAAGGAGTTCTTCGATATGTCTAAAGGCTTAAAGTCAGGGAAAATCAAAGGATGGACAGTAGGAGAAGCCTGGGCTTTGGTCTGAGCCCTAGTCAAGACATTTATAGTATCGGAGGTGATATCTTCACTTTTCTAATAAGTGAACCGGTGATCCTACCTCGCTTTCGAGAGTAGCATCACTGGTTTTTAACCCCACATGAATCTCACGAGACATTGTCTCATCTGAACTTTCGAGGGGCTTCTCTGACTCTACAGAAAGAGGATCTGAAACACCTATGTCCATCTTTGGTGATGAAAGGTCAACCTCAGAAGGAAGAATGGCACCTTTTACATTACCTATTAGTACGGAGCAAGAAGTGATGGGAGCTAGTACGGCTTCAGACCAACCTGTGAACCATTTAGACCTAATGTAACAACGGATGGTAGGAAAAGTGTCCGTACGGCCCAAGTAGTCTGAAGTATATATAGCAGAGGAATGAGTTTCTTTAAGGTTAGGGAACAGCTTATCAGAAATGACTATACATGTGCATCCAGTGTCTCGTAAAATGGTAGATACATTAAGTCCATTAACTGTTCCTGAACAGAAGGGTGCTTGGTCATTACAGTCTTTAAAACATCTTCGAACTTTTTGGACCTTCTTAGGACAATCTGGGCGTTTATGTCCCTTAACACCACACAAATGACAAACTGGAATAAAAGAAGCCATTTTACTTTCCACTAGAGGCTTTGATTTCTTAAGGTCTGATGAACCCTTGCCCTTAGGGTTCGATCCCTTTAGGTCTTTATAGGAATTGTGAGCCTCAGCATACAGGTCAGCAGCCTCAGCAACTTCCTCAGCTTTAATCAGGTTACGTTCTCTGATGAATGGTCGTATCTGATGGGGAAGAGCTGTCAGGAACTGGTCAGCAACCATAAAGTCTCTAAGAGATTCATAACTGCGATCAATTCCTGAACTCTCTATCCAAAAGTCGAACAAACGAAAGAGTGTTACCTGTAACTGCTGAAAGTTTTGGCCAGGCTGTAAGGTGGCATACCTGAAATCTTTCCTGTAAGAATTAGTGGTTTTTTGATATGCTTTAAGGATTGCCTTCTTCAGTAGGTTATAATTACATATGATATCCTGCGACAAAGTTGCATAGATATTTAAGGCTGTACCAGAAAATAACAATCCTAACCTGGTAGCCCAGGTGTCAGCAGGCCATTCACAGAGGGTACCGGTATTTTCAAACCTGATAATGTATGAAGTTATGTCTTCCCCCTCTGTGAAGGGAGGTAAATTAGGTGTTGGAATATGTGTACTGACTGCACGTTGTTTCATTACTCCTTCCTCTAATTGTTGTTGTGTAAAAGTTAACTTTTTATTCTCTAATTCTAGGCGAGATTTTTCGAGCTCGCGATCCTTTTCTCTATTAACTCATGTTCTCTAGCTTTTTCCTCAACTTCTCTATCCTTTGCTCTTTCCTCAAGTTCTCTTAATTTAACCTGTTCCTCACGTATCTTAGCTTGTTCCTCATGTATTTTAGCTTGTTCCTCACGTACTCTAGCTCCTTTTTGTCTTCTCTCTATCTTTCTAACTGTCTTTCTTGGATTTCTCTCTCAATTCTCTCTCTCTCCTTTTTCTCTTCTCTTTCCCTTTCTAACTGTCTTTCTTCTCTCTCAATTCTCTCTCTTTCAAGTCTTTCCTGGATCTTAGCACTAATGAAAGATTCTAAATTTGTCCCTGTTATTCCTAACTTACTTCCAGCATTCATCCAAAACTGGTATTCCTCCATATTTGCAAGAATAACTTAAACTACCAGGGGAAAATGAAACGGGTATTAACGAAAACGGAGGGTTCAATTCCTGCTCTGCTCAAACTGTAAATAAATCAGAGGGCTCGATCCCTACTTCAATTAAACAATATGTATTAATGAAAACGAAGGGTTCTATGCCGGCTCTGAGCAAACAGTAAGTAGAATGGGGTCCCTTGACCATCCAATCTTCTCACCAACAAATCAAGAGTGTCCTACGGCAGTTCCCTGGAAAATCTCGGGTCCCTAGAGTCTAATCCTCCAAAGTGTTTCAAGCTCGAACAAAAAGGTGGCAGAATTAAATATTATATCCTGCCTGACTTGACTTACAATAAATTGAGACTAACAATCACCAAATCTTTTAAATACCTGTACTGTAGTCCTACCATAGAGAATGATTACTCATGGCTGGTGGTAACCGTCTGTGGTATGCGGCACTGAAGTTCCAATGGTAGATTCGAGATGGAGTTGAATCTTGATTCAGTCGAGTTGATCCTGGCAAGGTCGCCACTTGTGAAGGCTTACTCAGCCCTGTAACAACTGCAGACAGTATTACCAAAGCTGGCTCCTCCTCAGGAAAATTAATGTATAGAAAAAGAATAAAAACTGACAAACATAAACACTTTATTATTTAGAAAATATAAAATATAAAACACTTAAATATGAAATATTGATCCTACATTAAAGAAAATGAAAAATGAAAAATATAAATGATAACTGAATTCAAAGCTAATATATATAGGGGTCTCTGGTGTTGGTGACACTGTGTTGTTGAAATCGTAGCCGTTGCCGATGATGTGGGGGGGCGGTCGCAGGTGTTGATGGCAACCCACCGGCTCGCTCTTCACAGAATAGCCGTGAGTATTCTATGCCGATGACAGGAAAGCAGGTTCTTTACCGCTGCAATGATGAGGGGTTACGTCCTGCAATTTCATACAGGTGCACAGGTAATTAAATCCTAAAAGGGGAAGTCTCAGGACGTTAGTCCATCTCCATCAATTCTCCTCGTTGATTGGCAGGTGACCCTCACTGTCGTCCAAGCTGGAAAGATAGACAGGTTACCCACTGCTTAAGAAATCAGTCTCCATGATAAGTACAATACCTAAAAGATGTGGTGATTATTACAACAGTCAACCTAGAGCAAGACTGAAAGGACTAAGTTTATTATTGGTCAAAAGTGAAGCTTTCAACCAATAAATCCACTAGAATACAAGGCAGGCATGTACTTACAGTAGTGCTGGGAGCTGTGAGTCGAGTGATTACTGTTTGAACCGGAGCCCCACACGTCACCTTTCGGGGGGGGGAAGAAGGAGGGGAAGGGATAGCGGGAGCTTGACTTACCCTACCTTAACAAGCAGCCAGCAGTCAAACTATTACTTTAGGGGTGGGGGAAAAAAGGCGGGAATAGCGGGAGCTTGACTTACCCTACCTTAACAAGTAGCCGGCAATGAAACTATTGTTACTATATACTCCATCGCTACTCCTATCTATTGAACTTTTCCCTCACACCCTTGACCTGTACTCTTTGAAACCCAGGCGAGAAAGATACATGATAATATACACTTGGAAAATCCTAAATTGCTTAGTCATAGATCTGCATAAGAAATCACTCCCTACAAAAGCAAAAGACTCGGTAGGCAGTGCAAAATCCCCCAGTGAAGAGAAAAGGCGCCATGAGTAAGCTCAGAGGCACCGCAATAAGTGTCAGGATCTTAAAACTGTTTAACTGCCTCCTAGCATATGTAAGGGGACTACCAACAGACACCTGCCTGGCTGGCTGTCTTCAAGATGGACCCGTACACCTAAAGTCAGTTCCCGACTAGCCAGGCTATGGTTCGTACGTCGGTTTGCTTGCGACCAGCAGTAACAGCCTGGTTGATCAAGCTCTGATCCATCACGAGGTCTGAACATGGACCTGCCGCCGGGGCGTTGACCCCCGAAACACCGTCCAGGTATTAAACTGATTATTTTTATACTTATGGGGAAACACCAAACCTAAATGAGCCACTCCACCTGCTGAATGGGGGGCAACAAGAAAGGCGAGATCTCTAATTAGATCATAAGCCCTTTATCAGCATAATGACAACCAACTTCATTTCAGTGAGAGTGTAGTGGCAGCTTGATTTAACTGACAGGTATCGAAGTCATCTCATGAATTACTTGTATTGCTTTTACTGACGCACTGACGCAGTAATATTCTGTAGTTATATCTTTATCTAATATTTACTGCATTACCATGTACTGTTTTACAGCAGATATTAAGTGCTGAATAATGTATTTAGTTTAATTCTCAAAGTGATGTTATCAGTGTAACTTTTACTGTATGTTAAAAATAAGTGGAAATTAGAGCCAGATAAGATAGCAATTGACCCTTGAATGGATGTTGCTCTAACCTAATCTATGTTATCCTCTCTGTGAAAATTTTGAGACTGCACTACATGAGGTTAAACCAGCAATCAGTTCTAGGTTGACAAAATCGAGACGATGTATACAGTAGCTGACAAGTGAACACCTGATAAGCATTGATAACCCTTGACAAAGCCAATAAAGAAAGGGGGATAAAACATCTGGATAGGAGAGAACTGCATACTAACAAACATTTCAACATTCAAAATGCAAATAAGTTAGTGGAAGGCTTCAGTCAGTTTAGAAAACCGACAAGTCGAAGAATGGGACACTTGAGCTAAATTTGAGAATCTTTAATCTGGAAATGCTGTGCCAGCCAGTCAGCTCAATCAGGGCAGGATTTAGGGTAGGGGCTCGGGGTACGGGCTCCGGGCCCCCCACCAGAAGGGATCCCCCCCCAATAATGAAAAATATTATGACACTGTACTGACAACTGAATAAATCGCAAAAAAAGAAAAAGTATGCAAGAGTTTGAATTGTGGTGGGATTGTCATGTTGAGTCATCTTATCGCTGGTGTTACATAATCTGTGTTAGCGCGTCGTCAGCTGCATGAAGTGAGGATGACTCACAGCACATCATCATCCTGGGTGTGCAGGGCTCTGCACTATGAATGACTACTTGAACGTGGTCGGTATGTGAGCACCAGTGTGATAGTGAGAACCTGCTACGAACGAGCTTGAAGCATGGGCGGCTTGTGAACCTGACGGTCATGAGCATAGAATCTGAGTGAAGATAAATCATTACTTTTGAGTTACACTTGCAAATGAACCAAGAGGATGTTAAAATACTCTATAAATCCAATTTATTGTTTCATTTCTTCGTCTTAAGAGGATGGTACCCATATTGTGAGTGGCGAAAGTATTTCCAAGGAGAAACTTAAACGTCTTCTAACCATTAGAGATAGACCTTTTAATGCAAAGGGCCCCCCACCACCTAAATCCGGCACTGAGCCCAATACAAAGAAGAACGGTGGAAGGAGAAGAGTTTTGAGAGAAGATATTGTAACCACGTTTTGGATTATAAAAGAGTACAAAATAATTGATAGGTGTTGCTTTCTATCCCCATTAATTTGCAATGCAGAAGCCCATAGCAATAAGCAAAGAGCTACTGAATGGTTACTAGAAAAATTTTTCTTAACATAATAAAACATTGTAATAGAATTACCTAAAAGTTGAGGTATAGTAAATGCTACAACCACTGAAAACTTTGAATAGCTTTACAAAAAAAGTAAAGAAAAAAAAAAAAACAGAAGATGGAACATTAAGAGCTTAACAGTTTTCCTGTAACTGAAAATTGTGCATCTCACGGAGAGACAGATGATTAGCACATCCTTGTTTGTAATGTCAGGTCATATTGACATCAAAATCTCTTAATTGAGTGTCCTACTTATCAAAGAGCACACAGAGTTCACTGTTAACATATTCATCAAGGTAATGCTCTCGCTCAACCTCAGGTGTCGAATGACTTCATCGAGGTTTTCCATAAGAATTACAAAATAATTTAGTAATCTAACTAGCTGTTCATGTCTCTGAAAGGACTTCCAGGCTCCCTCCACGACTAGTTAATTAATTGTACTGATTTAATACATCAACAATGACTTTTATCCTTTACAGTTATTCTTATTATCCTCACCTCTAACTCTCTAATAATCCAAACAGTTCCATGTGCCAGCAGAGATTTGATATCTGCCCAGTATGGCTTCCACGATCATGGTGTTGAAGGTATGCCAGCCCCACCTGCGCACTTCCTTATACACGCCTTCTTCCAGCCGTATCAAGAATTAAAGTAAGGATCTCAGAATATTTTAAATGTTATACAAATAACCCACACATAGGAGAAAGAAGCTTATGACAACGTTTCCGACCGAAACGTCGTCATCTTCGATGTGCGGATTATTTGCGTATGGTTACTGTCACGGTATTGTGATTTTGTTCTTGATTTTCAACTTTAGAGAGGCTTATGCACAGAGTTTCTGCAACTATTTTAAAACCCAAGCATAGATATCGTAAACAAACCCCACCCGTGGTATGGTTTGTTTGCAATCGTATCATTACGATTTCGCGAGTCATAGATATCGTAAAGCAACTCACTGAACAATTTTTCCTAAGCACTGTTTTTCTTTATTTTTTTTTAAATTAATATATAATAAATGAACAGGGATAAAATAGAATCTGTGTCAATTAACTTTAATTGTATAAGATCCAAATATCAAATAAAAGAATACACAATGGTAGTCATTCAGGGAAAAGACTAACAACAGAAGCTTCAGTCGGGGCTCGATCAGGGAAATTCTCAGGGAAATTCTCTCATACCCTGTACTTTAATGGAGACAAAAGTAACTGCACAAAAAATAAATATTAGCTAAATATCAGTGTTGAAGATCTTAAGGGACTCGGAGGAGTCATTAACAAGTTATCAGTTTCTTAAGAAAATGTGCACCAAAACTAATTCAAGTATTTCACTAAAAGCATCACCATTGAGAGTTTAATAACAATCAAAAGAAACATTTACTAGTTAATTCAGAAGCACATTAAATATGGAGTTGTTAAAATGTTGTTGACTAATGTTATAGCAGTGAAATTTAGAAACCGCTTCGATGATGCATTCCTAATTATCGCATTATAACACTATTTCAAATTTCACTAATTTTCAATTAAAAATTACCCTTGCTATCTACAGAGCCCAAAATCAATCCAAACATTTTTTTATGAATAATATAAGCTAGCGTTAATGATTGAATTCCAATCAAATGTTGCATCTTCAATTATTGCTAAGAAATTTCACTCGAATTTTAAGGGAAAACTTCATTTAAAAAAAGAGCATTAAAAGTTTATAAATAATCAAGTTTTAAAAATGTCCGAAAATTGGCATATTTGAACCTACGCAGCGTATAACCAAAAACTATCATCAGCTAAAATAGATTGAAGCCGTCCAGAAGAGGAATAATAAGTTATTTCACAAACAAAATCTCATTTAACTTAAAAAACTTATATCGGCACCTACAATCACTTACAATAACAATCCAATCCCTGTTCAGAGTAGCATAAATAAGTGTTGAAAGTTGAAGACTCTCACAAGTTTTCTCAAACGAATTAATATCTGTAATGATCAGTGATGGTTCGTCCATAGCAGCAGTCCCCCCAGATACTCACTGCCAGACGTATGACTTCATCAAACTTGCGCTAAAATAATTTGTAACTGACAAATATATTGCAGAAAAAATCTGTTGCATGTTGTTTTCAAAGTATTTATAAGTGATTTATGTATTTTTTTTTGTTGAAACGAGATAAAATATTATTAAAAATAGAAGTCTGATGCGGTACGATAGTATAGGTATTACTGGCGTTACATGTCGCAGTGAGGAGCTGCATTCGATGCAGCACACACCTAGTTGCAATCAGTCTGTTTACGTTGAGAGTATGCGCGTTGTAACGTGTGGCTGGTATTGGTGTTGCTGGCCGTTTAAATTCTTTACAACAGTATTAAATTTAATTATTATTTGATAAACGATGGCAGTGAAAACTAGAGTAAACTCAGTTAAATATTTACAAAGTATTAACTTTTCGCAGTTGATTTTAAGTGAAAAAGTAAAGATAAAAGAAAAAGGGCGACATACGCCAGTTTTATCCATTTACCAAAAAAGTAGAAGTAGGAGGAAAGAATTTATGCGCCAGTTTAGCGTCAGTGTTCACCAGAAAACATAAGAACATAAGAACATAAGAAAGGAGGAACACTGCAGCAGGCCTGTTGGCCCATACTAGGCAGGTCCTTTACAGTTCATCCCACTAACAAACATTTGACCAACCCAATTTTCAATGCCACCCAAGAAACAAGCTCCGATGTGCAAGTCCCTCTCAAATCCAACCCCTCCCACTCATGTACTTATCCAACCTAGATTTGAAACTACCCAAAGTCCCAGCCTCAATAACCCAACTAGGTAGACTGTTCCACTCATCAACTACCCTATTTCCAAACCAATACTTTCCTATGTCCTTTCTAAATCTAAACTTATCTAATTTAAATCCATTACTGCGTGTTCTCTCTTGGAGAGATATCCTCAAGACCTTGTTAATATCCCAAAGTGAATGTGAATGGCTTTGTGGCTGTGGCGAATAGAAAGCTTTATTCTGCTTTCCATGCTTTCTATTAGGTGGAAACTCTTCATGGACAAAAAGTGGCTTGACTGACTTGAGGCATTTACTACAAAAGGTATGAAACATGAGCAGTTAACCAAGCATATAAATAACGTTATTGATTTCTCAATGATGGGTAAAGTGAACACTGCAGCTCAAATTGATTCAGCATACATGATTTCGATAACGAAACACAATTTTAAATAGCTGTAAATTCATAAGTTACATAAGAACATAAGAACATAAGAAAGGAGGAACACTGCAGCAGGCCTGTTGGCCCATACTAGGCAGGTCCTTTACAATTCATCCCACTAACAAAACATTTGCCCAACCCAATTTTCAATGCCACCCAAGAAACAACAATGCCACCCAGGACTGTGACGACCTCTGCGGGTACATATATGTGAACGCTTATCATTATTAAATTTAGTTTAATTCTAAAAATTATTACTTTAATAATTTTGATTATGCTGTTCTATGAGGCTTGAAGTCACGTAGTCCCCCCTATCTATTTTTTGACGAGCTGCCATTGGTAATGATCCTTTTACTCATGTGCAAGTTAATTGTTCTACCATATTGTATTACTACTACTACAACTTACATCACTACTACTACTACTACTACTACTACTACCACCACTATATATACCCTGTGACCATGTATTGTTTGTAACGGCTTGACAAAGCTCCTGGAGAGCGAAACGTTGCCACAATAAAATGTCACATTAGTTGCACTTGTGACCTTTTACTTTACATACCAGAAGGCACCTGAATATGAAAATAGTTCCAAATATTTAGTTTACCACTGATGCAGATTTGAAGTCTATCGAATAAATTATTTCAAGCAATAAATAAACTCGTTTAAAGAAGAAATGAACGCCATCATGTTTAATGGCTCGCTTAAAAACACAATTAATGCCCGATTTTCAAAATTCCTCAATTTTCATTTTTTATGACATTTTTCAAATTCTTTCCAATCCTATAAGAGGTTAAAAATAAACTCCAAATTTATTAACTGTGCTAAGAAACTGGGAACTTTGTTTCCACACAAAATGAACCTGTTATATGCGATAATATGCTTAATATGTATCTCAGCGGTTAAAACGCCGTTTAAAAAGTTTAACTGGCAAATCGGGATCAACGGACTTGAATGACAGTCTTAACCCATCTCTAACCAGGATACACTAGTGCTGAAAGTTTGAAGACTATCATATGAGGCTTACTCTCCCACTTAAAGGTACTATCTACGGAAACACCGAGTATTTAACGAAGACTTTGAGAACATTAGTTCTTGTACATAGCAGATGGTCTTCCAACATATCTCCAGTGTTGTTAGGTTGTGCTCAAATAACACATAACCTAGCACAGCCTCTTACATGTTCAGGAACCTTACGGGTGCGTCGCGAGCAGCATCGATTTTTTTTTTTTTTTAGATTTTTGCCTCCAAAGTGGCTAGTTTATTGTGCACCCCATATCCATCCTGTGGACGGTAGCACAAGAGCATATGGATACACAAAAGCTTAGGAACTAGGCACAAAAAGGGTTAACAGGTATACATATGGGTTTTTATTTATCTACATATCTACAGTTCACTTATCTGTTACATGCAAATTTAGGAAATTTGCTTAGTATATCTGGTATCTTAGTTTCATTAATAAGATATCTTGACATGTCACGTAGGTTATTATACTGTCTGTCTCTGCATTCCTCAATAAGTGGACAATTAAACACTGTTCCAGACAGTGACCATATGCCTGATCACATAATTTGCATTTAGTTTGATCATCATCTGTGTCTCCCAAACTGCCAGAAGTACTTGTAACCAAGCCTACGCCTGGCCACTACAACATCAGTCAGTCTGTTCACATTGCAAGTTGCTCCATAAACGTACTTATCTACGTTCATGTTATAGTGGGTTATAGATCTACTAAGGCTTCTAACTGCATTCCTATAACAATCATTTTCATTATTTACTTCTCCTCTATTATTATTCCTAATGCTAGACACAGTTATACCAAAGTTATATTCTACATTCTCTTTCTGGGTACTCTTCTTGGCTAACATATCAACTTTATCATGAAGAAGTAATCCAATGTGTGATGGGATCCATAGCAATTGTACATTAATTCCTTTGTCCCTGATTTTTGAGTATCTACACCTGGCTTCTCCAATGAGCATGTTGTTGGAGTCATTATTGACATGGTCATTAAATTACACTGGTCAACAAACAAAATACTTCCGAGACCAGAGTAGCAATTTCCACCTAATTTTAGGTCACTGATAATGAATATCATGGTTAAAATTGTTTATTAGCCATACTTTTCAATATATACCTACGTGTCACAACAGATTCCTAAGGCTTGCGGCAGTGTATTTCTTACCACACTCAGAGTCTCACTGCCCTTCATTATTGTTCCAGCAGTCATAGAAGGTAGTTGTGATGTCCAAGTTTATATTTTGAGATGAAAGGTAGGTGATTATCTTAGCAAAACACTTTTTAAACTATTAATATTCACTGAGAAAGCTATTGATATGCATGTGAGGCATATAATTTTATTTTCCAAGTGATTGATATGAATACTTCTGCTTAATTATCATGCTCTGCATTATAATGACAAATTAATGACAAAAATTTCTGTTCATCTTCTAATTGTTTATTCTTTTCTTCTTCCTGCTGCCTCGTACTTGTGTGATTAGTGCAGACAGACAACTTCTGCTACATTTGTGGTGAGGTGACATTTGCATCACAGAAGCGCTGTATAACTGCTGTGGTTAGAAAGGCACATCACCTATATTTTGGATGCAAGATTGATGACTAGAATAAGAACTGGGCTCCACACATGTGCTGCAACACTTGTGCTACTAACATTCGTCAATGATTGAACAGGAAGAGGAAAGGAATGCCTTTTGCTGTGCCAATAACATGACGGGATCCAACAGACCATACCAACAATTGTTATTTATGCATGGTACCTCCAGTACAAAAGGGCTTGCTAAAGAAAAAATAAAGGGGTCCATTGAATATCCAAACATTCCATCAGCTATTCGCCCAGTTCCAAATGGAGAAGGTCTACCTGTTCTTGATGCACCAACTTCGGCATCTTTCGAGTCAAATGAAGAAAGTGGTGAGGAGGATGAAGAGAAGGATGACAGTCCTGGATTACAGAGGGACCGAAACTTCGATGAAGCAAACTCCTCTAGGAAACATCTCATAACAAAAGGGGAACTCCATGACCTTGTCAGGGGTCTGCAACTCCCCAAAAATAAGGCAGAACTGCGAGGCTCTCGTCTTCAACAGTGGAATCTCCCAGCAGCTGATGTGAAGATTTCAAAATTTCGTGACCGTCAGCAGTAGTTCAACGATTTCTTCGTAATTTATAACGTCACAAAACATACTCAACTCCTGCCAATTTGGAGTCAGGAAAAATAAAAGCACTAATGATGCAATTATAAAAATGTTAGACCTGCTTTACACAGCATTGGAAAATAAGGAATATCCGCTAGGAATTTTTGACCTAAGAAAAGCGTTTGATACAGTAGACTACGGTATCCTACTCCACAAACCTGACCACTATGGTATAAGAGGCCATGCGCTTGCATATTTTAAATCCTACCTTTCTAATAGGTATCAGTATGTCACCATTAAAGACACAGCCTCATCAATACGGCCACTTGATACTGGAGTTCCGCAGGGAAGTGTCCTTGGACCCCTGCTCTTCCTCATTTACATCAGTGATCTTCCAAACATATCCCAACACCTGAAACCCATTCTCTTTGCTGACGACACGACTTATGTCATCTCCCACCCTAATCTTGCCACCCTCAACGCCATTGTTAACGAGGAGCTGCTCAAAATATCGACTTGGATGACAGCCAATAAACTTACACTAAACACTGGCAAAACCTACTATATTATGTTTGGTAGCAGAGCAGGTGTTGCGCAACTTAACATTAAGATCGACAACACTCTAATTGCCAGACATAATGAGGGCAAATTCCTTGGCCTATACCTCGACAACAACCTAAATTTCAGCACCCATATCCAACACATAACAAAAAAAGTATCCAAAACGGTGGGGATCCTCTCCAAGATACGATACTACGTACCGCAAACTGCCCTTCTCACACTATACCATTCACTTATATATCCATACCTCACCTATTCTATCTGTGTTTGGGGTTCAACTGCACCAACACACCTAAAGCCAATAATAACCCAACAAAAAGCCGCAGTAAGAATAATCACTAAATCCCATCCCTGGCAACATACCCCCCCCCCCACTCTTCATAGATCTAAAATTACTCCCTGTTCAGAACATCCACACTTACTACTGTGCAATCTATATCTACAGGACCTTAAATTCCAATGTTAACCTTGACATAAAACGCTTTCTTGATAGTTGTGACAGGATCCACAGTCATAACACCAGACACAAACATCTCTGTGACATTGGCCGTGTTCGACTAAACCTTCACAAAAATTCAATGTATTTCAAAGGACCTAAAATCTGGAACACCCTACCTGAAAACTCTAAAACTGCAGACACATTCATCACTTTCAAAACTACAGTTAGAAAACATCTTATCTCCCTGATCCACCCCGACAACTAACTACATGATAACCACCTGGTGGTTCAAAATTACACTCACCCACTGACTATAAACCCAGAAATGCTAATCTTAATCTTAAAATAGTAAATCCTAACTAGTCACAAGTTTGCTATGATACTCAAATATAGACACCTTGTATTGTGCCAAAACAAAAGCATTCACATTGCTAAACTCACAAATTATGATGTAGTCACTTAGCCTTAATACTATAATCTGTAAGGATTTAATGTTAAGAATTAATCTAAGTCTGCTCAAAATGCCTAGCCATGCTAGGTGTCCTAGTGGCCCCCTCTGTAATTAGTATTTTATAACATGTATACCACAAAATACCCAAAACCTGTAAACCCCACATTGTAACCATTATAGAGAATAAACTTGAATTGAATTGAATTGAATAATGGAGGCAGTTCATAGATTCATCAAAAACGAGTCTGAAAGGTGTGTTGCTGCATAACGGCAATAGTAAACCATCAGTTCCTGTGGGCTATGCACCCCATATGAAAGAAACTTATGAGAATATAAAGCATATGTTGCAATGCATGCAATATGATGAACATCAATGGCAGCTCTGTGGTGACTTCGAGGTTGTTGCTCTTGCGATGGGCTTGCGGGAAGGATACACCAAGTACTGCTGCTTTGTGTGTGAATGGGATAGCCGTGCAAGAGGTTCCCACTACATCAGGAGAGACTGGCCACCTCGTCAATCATTGGAGCCTGGGATGAAAAATGTTCAAAATCCACTTCTCATTGAACCAAACAAAATTTTGCTAACACCACAACACATAAAACTGGGGCTCATAAAGAGCTTCGTAAATGCTGTGGACAAATCCGGTCAGGGATTCAAGATTTAACATCAAAATTCCCCTTACTGAGTGATGCTAAGGGAGGGGAATTTTCAATGGTCCTCAGATTCGGGAGTTTCTTAAAGATGGAGAATTTGAATAAGACGTTCATGGGGAGGAGAAAGCTGCGAGGGAAGCATTCAAGTTAGTGGCGTAGGGATTTCTCGGAAACAGAAGGGAAAGCTATTATGAAGAATTGGTGGAAAACCTCATCAATGCTTACAAGAACATGGGATGTAACAAGGCACATAAAATCCACTTTTTGGACTCTCATTTAGACTTTTCCAGTGAACTGTGGGACAGTTAGTGACGAACATGGTGAAAGGTTTCGCCAAGATATTTCAACTATGGACAAATGATACCAGAGCAAAGGGAACAAGAATGCTTGCAGATTATTTCTGGACATTGGCAAGATATGATTCTTTAACCCTATAGGGAACAAGAATGCTTGCAGATTATTGCTGGACATTGGCAAGATATGATTCTTTAACCCTATATAAGCGTCATGCAATAAGCCAGAGATGAGGTACGGATTAGAGTTTAGAACATACTGATACATATTGTGCGTTATAGTGAAATGTTGACGAGTGTAATCTATTACATATTTTCTCAAATTATGTTACACATGATAAATAACTTAATACAGACGCCCAAAGAATAAAAATTGACATATTCTGAGAAATGTTCAAAGGATGAACGCTAGAGCAGTGTATGCAAAAAATAATTTTACACTCTCTGTGATCAACAAACATTGGAGAAAACGTGTATTTCACTCGGGGTAACTGTAAATACTGCTGTCGTATTCAAAGAGACTAAAATAGCGCGATTCTCTCTCTATTAACACACTGGCCGATTCCCACCAAGGCAGGGTGGCCATAAAAAGAAAATTTTTCATCATCATTCACTCCATCACTGTCTTGCCAGAAGGGTGCTTTACACTACAGTTATAAAACTGCAAAATTGACACGCATCCTTCAGAGTGCAGGCGCTGTACTTCCCATCTCCAGGACTCAAGTCCGGCCTGCCAATTTCCCTGAATCCCTTCATAAATGTTACTTTGCTCACACTCCAACAGCACGTCAAGTATTAAAAACCATTTGTCTCCATTCACTCCTATCAAATGCGCTCACGCATGCTTGCTGGAAGTCCAAGCCCCTCACACACAAAACCTCCTTTACCCCCTCCCTTCAACCCTTCCTAGGCCGACCCTACCACTCCTTCCCTCCACTACAGATTTATACACTCTCGAAGTCATTTTTTGTAACTTTCTCTCTACATGTCCGAACCACCTTAACCCCTCCTCAGCCCTCTAGATAATAGTTTTGGCAATCCCACACCTTCTCCTAATTTCGAAACTACGAATTCTCTGCATAATATTCACACCACACATTGCCCTCAGACATGACATCTCCACACTGCCTCCAGCCTCCTCTTCGTTGCAACATTCATCACCCATGCTTCACACCCACACAAGAGTGTTGGTACAACTATACTCTCATACATTCCCTTCTTTGCTTCCACGGACAAAGACTCCGAAGTGCACCACTCACTATTTTCCCCTCATCAATTCTATGATTCACCGAATCCTTCATAGACCCATGTGCTGACACGACCACTCCTAAATATCTGATTACATTCACATCCTCCATACTCTCTTCCTCCAATCTTTCGCCACCTAATCTTTTTGTTATCCTCAGCACCTTACTCTTTCCTATATTCACTTTTAAATACTTCTTTTACATACCCTACTAAATTCATCCACCAACCTCTGCAATTTCTCTTCAGAATTTCCCAAATCACAGTGTCATCAGCAAAGAGCAACTGAGACAACTCCCACTTTGTGTTTGATTCATTATCTTTTAACTCCACACATTTTTCCAAGACCCTCGCATTCATTTCTATTACAACCCCATCTATAAATATATTGAATAACCGTGGTGACATCACACATCCTTGTCTAAGGCCTACTTTTACTGGGAAATAATCTCCCTCTCTCCTACATACCCTAACCCGAGGCTCACTATCCTCATAACAACTCTTCACTGCTTTCAGTAACTTACCTCCTACAGCATACACCTGCAACATCTGCTACATGCCCCCCTATTCACCCTATCATATGTCTTTAGCCTTATCTAAATACTGTTCACCTATATGTTTCACTGTAAACACTTGGTCAACACACCCCCTACCTTTCCTAAAGCCTCCATGTTAATTTGCTATCCTACGCTCCGTCATCCTCTTAATTCTTTCAATAATAACTCTACCATACACTTTAGCAGGTATACTCAACACACTTATTCCCCTATAATTTTTGCACTCTCTTTTATCACCTTTGCCTTTATACAAAGGAACTATACAAGTTCTCTGCCAA